>NC_057802.1:156306406-156342709 GCF_018294505.1 Triticum aestivum
ACGCCGCGCCCCGATGGCCAGCCACCGCGCCCTGCTGGCACGCGCCTCGATGGCCGCTCCCCGCCGCGTCCTGCTGACGCCGTGCCGGGATGGCCGCCGCCGCCACGTGCCGGGGCCGCCTCCGCATCCACGTTGCGGGCGCTAGCGAAACCCTAGCGTCGCCCCAAGGAAGGCAGCGCAGCGCCTGGGCCGGCCTGCTGGCTGCTGGGCCCATCTGGGCCCCGGCTGTTGGCTCTCTCTCCATAAAAAAAAGAGAGAGGGAGGGGCCGGCTGCTGCGCACTAAACGGGCCAACGGAACCGAGCCGGACTGCACGCGCGCGCAGGGTTCTTTGCATTTTAGCCCCCGCAGTTTTCTGTTTTTACGCGCATTATATTCCTGCTGTAATATTTCGCGTAGAAGCCCCTGAAACTGTCTGTTTTTGCTAAAAACGCGTGTTTGGGCTATACAATGTCTCGGGAATTCAATTTTTGGGCTATTTTCACGTACAAAATGTGCTTACCATGCTATATCTTGTAAACATGTTTTTATTGTATGATTTTACTACTGTAGATTAATTGTTTTGCACTCTTAATCATTAAGTAAGTCATATAAGAACATGTTTTAGATAATGGAACGTCATTTTATTGAATAAGTTTATCAACATCGCTTTGTGCAAAAGATTACCTGCTGTAATCTCATGATTTTTGCATAAATCGCAGATGGCCGGAATTGTCAACAAGGAGTTTCCTGAGTTGGCCCAGACAGGGCTGAACTACCTGTCATGGTCCTCGGACTGCGAGATCTTTCTCCAGGCCAAAACCCTCCTAAGGGCGATCGGTAAGGGGGCCTAGCTGGCCGTCACTGATCCCAAGTTCGAAACTGAGAATGCGCAGGCTCTGCACTTTCTCCGTCATCACCTGTCACCTACTCTGAAAGATGAGTATATGGCTGAGCGCAGTGCTTCTGGCCTTTGGACCGCTCTTAAGCAGCGGTTTGAGCGGCTGAAGTACACTGTGAAGCCACGTGCAGAGGCAGAGTGGATCCGTCCGAGGTTTGCGGACTTCAAGACGGTTGGGGAGTACAATTCGGCTCTGGACCGGATTTGTACGACTCTTCGGTTGTGTGGTACTGAGATTACCGACTCCCAGAAGGTTCGTTGTTTCGAAGCACCACGTGATGATCGGGTGTGATAGATTCTAACGTTCGAATAAAACGGGTGTTGACGAGCCTAGCATGTACAGACATGGCCTCGGAACACATGCAAAACACTTAGGTTGACTTGACGAGCCTAGCATGTATAGACATGGCCTCGGAACACAAGAGACCAAAAGGTCGAACATGGGTCGTATAGCAGATACGATCAACATGGAGATGTTCACCGATGATGACTAGTCCATCTCACGTGATGATCGGACACGGCCTAGTTTGACTCGGATCATGTATCACTTAGATGACTAGAGGGATGTCTATCTGAGTGGGAGTTCATTAATCAGATGAACTTAATTATCATGAACATAGTCAAAAAGGTCTTTGCAAATTATGTCATAGCTTGCGCTTTAGTTCTACTGGTTAAGATATGTTCCTAGAGAAAATTTAGTTGAAAGTTGGTAGTAGCAATTATGCGGACTGGGTCCGTAAACTGAGGATTGTCCTCATTGCTGCACAGAAGGCTTATGTCCTTAATGCACCGCTCGGTGTGCTGGACCTCAGCGTCGTATGTAGATGTTACGAAACATCTGACATACACGTTTTGATGACTACGTGATAGTTCAGTGAGTAATGCTAACGGTTTAGAATTGTGGCACGAGAGACGTTTTTGAAACGTCGCAGAACATATGAGATGTTCCGAAGACTGAAATTGGGATTTCAGACTAGTGCCCACGTCAAGAGGTATGAGACCTCTGACAAGTTTCTTAAGCCTGAAAACTAAGGGAGAAAAGCTCAATCGTTGAGCATGTGCTCAGATTGTCTGAGTACCACAATCGCTTGAATAGAGTGGGAGTTAATCTCCTAGATGAGATAGTGATGGTTCTCCATAGTCACTGCCACCAAGCTAGTAGAGCTTCATGATGAACTATAACATACCAGGGATAGTTATGATGATCCTTGAGCTATCCGCGATGTTTGACACCGCGAAAGTAGAAATCAAGAAGGAGCATCAATTGTTGATGGTTAGTAAAAACCACTAGTTTCTAGAAGGGCAAGGGCAAAAGGGATACTTCATGAAACAACAAATCGTTTGCTGCTCTAGTGAAGAATCCCAAGGTTGAACCCAAACCGGAGACTAAGTGCTTCTGTAATAAGGGGAACGGTCACTAAAGCAGTACTACCCTAGATACTTGGTAGATGAGAAGGCGGGCAAGGTCGACAGAAGTATATTGGATATACGTTATATGAATGTGTACTTTACTAGTACTCCTAGCAGCACTAGGGTATTAGATACCGGTTCAGTTGCTAAGTGTTAGTAACTCGAAATAAAAGTTGCGGAATAAACGGAGACTAGCTAAAGGTGAGATGACGATATGTGTTGGAAGTGTTTCCAAGGTTGATGTGATCAAGCATCGCATGCTCCCTCTACCATCGAGATTTGGTGTTTGCATTGAGCATGATTGGATTATGTTTATCGCAATACGGTTATTCATTTAAGGAGAATAATGGTTACTCTGTTTATTTGAATAATACCTTCAATGGTCTTGCACCTAAAATGAATCTCGATCGTAGTGATACACATGTTTGTGCCAAAAGATATAAAATAGTAATGATAGTTCCACATACTTGTGGCACTGCCATTTGAGTCATATTGGTATAGAACGCATGAAGAAGCTCCATGTAGATGGATCTTTGGACTCACTCGTTTTTGAAAAGATTGAGACATGCGAACCATGTCTATTGGTATATATGCATGAAGAAACTCCAGGCAGATGGATCGTTTGGACTCACTTGATTTTGAATCACTTGAGACATGCAAATCATACCACATGGGCAAGATGACTGAAAGTCCTCGTTTTCAGTAAGATGGAACAAGAGAGCAACTTATTGGAAGTAATACATTTTGATGTATGCAGTCCAATGAGTGCTGAGGCATGCAGTGGATATCGTTATGTTCTTACTTCACAGATGATTTGAGTAGATGCTGAGTGTATTTACTTGATGAAACACAAGTCTGAATTATTGAAAGGTTCAAGTAATTTCAGAGTGAAGATCGTCGTGACAAGAGGATAAAATGTCTGTGATATGATCATAGAGATGAGTATCTGAGTTACGAGTTTGGCACACAATTAAGACATTGTGGAAAGTGTTTCACAATTAATACCACCTGGAACACCATAGTGTGATGGTGTGTCCAGACATCATAGCTGCACCCTATTGGATATGGTGCATACCATGATGTTTCTTATCAAATTACCACTATCGTTTATGGGTTAGACATTAGAGACAACCGCATTCACTTTAAAAGGGGCACCACGCAATTCCGTTGAGACGACATCGTTTAGAGAAACCTAAAGTTGTCGTTTCTTAGAAGTTTGGGGCTGCTTATGTGAAAAAGTTTCAGGCTGATAAGCTCGAACCCAAAGCGGATAAATGCATCTTCATAGAATACCCAAAACAGTTGGGTATACCTCCTATTTCAGATTTGGAAGCAAAAGTAATTGCTTCTAGAAACGAGTCCTTTCTCGAGGAAAAATTTCTCTCGAAAGAATTGAGTGGGAGGATGGTGGAGACTTGATAAGGTTATTGAACCGTCACTTCAACTAGTGTGTAGCAGGGCACAGGAAGTTGTTCCTGTGGCACCTACACCAATTGAAGTGGAAGCTTATGATAGTGATCATGAAACTTCGGATCAAGTCACTACCAAACCTCGTAGGACGACGAGGATGCGTGCTACTTCAGAGTGGTACGTGATCCTGTCTGAGATATCATGTTGTTGGACAATACTGAACCTACGAGCTATGGAGAAGCGATGGTGGGCCCATATTCCGACAAATGGTTAGAAGCCATGAAATCCGAGATAAATGGATCTTTGAGAAGAAGACGGACGTGGACGGTAATGTCACCGTCTATGAAGCTCGACTTGTGGCAAAGAGTATTTTCACAAGTTCAAGGAGTTGACTACGATGAGATTTTCTCATCCGTAGTGATGCTTAAGTCCGTCGGAATCATGTTAGCATTAGCTGCATTTATGAAATCTGGCAGATGGATGTCAAAACAAGTTTCCTTACCAGTTTTCGTAAGGAAAGGTTGTATGTGATACAATCAAAAAGGTTTTGTCGATCCTAAGGATGCTAAAAGGTATGCTAGCTCCAGCGATCCTTCCATGGATTAGAGCAAGCATCTCGGAGTCAGAATATACGCTTTGATGGAGTGATCAAAGTTTTTGGGTTTATACAAAGTTTGTTAGAAACTTGTATTTACAATAAAGTGAGTGGGAGCGCTACAACATTTCTGATAAGTATATGTGAATGACATATTGTTGATCCAAAATGATGTAAAATTTCTGGAAAGCATAAAGGGTTGTTTGAAAGGAGTTTTTCAAAGGAAGACCTGGATAAAGCTGCTTACATATTGGGCATCAAGATCTATAGAGATAGATCAAGACGCCCGATGATACTTTCAAAGAACGCACACCTTGACATGATTTTGAAAGAGTTCAAAAAATAGATCAGCAAAGAAGGAGTTCTTGGCTGTGTTACAAGGTGTGAGTATTGAGTAAGACTCAAGACCAGACCACAGCAGAAGAGAGAGAAAGGACGAAGGTCGTCCCCTATGCTTCAGACGTAGGCTCTACAGTATGCTATGTTGTGTATCGCACATGAAGTGTGCCTTGCCATGAGTTGGTCAAGGGGTACAATAGTGATCCGGGAATGGATCACATGACAGCGGTCGAACTTATCCTTAGTATCTAGTGGACTAAGGAATTTTCTCGATTATGGAGGTGAAAAGGAGTTCGTCGTAAAGGGTTACGTCGATGCGAACTTTGACACTAATCCGGATGACTCTGAGTAGTAAACCGGATTCGTATAGTAGAGCAATTATTTGAAATGGCTCCAAATAGTGTGTGGTAGCATCCACAAGATGACATAGATATTCGTAAAGCACACACGGATCTGAAAGGTTCAGACCCGTTGACTAATAACCTCTCTCACAAGCATAACATGATCAAACCAGAACTCACTGAGTGTTAATCACATAGTGATGTGAACTAGATTGTTGACTCTAGTAAACTCTTTGGATATTGGTCACATGGTGATGTGACCTGTGAGTGTTAATCACATGGTGATGTGAACTAGATTATTGACTCTAGTGCAAGTGGGAGACTGTTGGAAATATGCCCTAGAGGCAATAATAAATTGGTTATTATTATATTTCCTTGTTCATGATAAACGTTTATTATCCATGCTAGAATTGTATTGATAGGAAACTCAGATACACGTGTGGATACATAGACAACACCATGTCCCTAGTAAGCCTCTAGTTGACTAGCTCGTTGATCAATAGATGGTTACGGTTTCCTGACCATGGACATTGGATATTGTTGATAACGGGATCACATCATTAGGAGAATGATGTGATGGACAAGACCCAATCCTAAGCCTAGCACAAGATCGTGTAGTTCGTTTGCTCAGAGCTTTTCTAATGTCAAGTATCGTTTCCTTAGACCATGAGATTGTGCAACTCCCGGATACCGTAGGAATGCTTTGGGTGTACCAAACGTCACAACGTAACTGGGTGACTATAAAGGTGCACTACAGGTATCTCCGAAAGTGTCTGTTGGGTTGGCACGAATCGAGACTGGGATTTGTCACTCCGTGTAAACGGAGAGGTATCTCTGGGCCTACTCGGTAGGACATCATCATAATGTGCACAGTGTGACCAAGGAGTTGATCAAGGGATGATGTGAGTTATGGAACGAGTAAAGAGACTTGCCGGTAACGAGATTGAACAAGGTATCGGGATACCGACGATTGAATCTCGGGCAAGTAACATACCGATAGACAAAGGGAATTGCATACGGGATTGATTGAATCCCTGACATCGTGGTTCATCCGATGAGATCATCGTGGAACATGTGGGAGCCAACATGGGTATCCAGATCCCGCTATTGGTTATTGACCGGAGAACGTCTCGGTCATGTCTGCATGGTTCCCGAACCCGTAGGGTCTACACGCTTAAGGTTCGATGACGCTAGGGTTATAGGGAAAGCATGTACGTGGTTACCGAATGTTGTTCGGAGTCCCGGATGAGATCCCGGACGTCACGAGGAGTTCCGGAATGGTCCGGAGGTAAAGATTTATATATGGGAAGTCCTGTTTTGGTCACCGGAAAAGTTTCGGGTGATATCAGTAATGTACCGGGACCACCGGGAGGGTCACGGGGGTCCACCAAGTGGGGCCACCAGCCCCAGAAGGCTGCGTGGGCCAAGTGTGGGAGGGGACCAGCCCCAGGTGGGCTGGTGCACCCCCCCCCCCACCAAGGCCCAAGGCGCATGGGAGAGTGGGAGGGGGCAAACCCTAGTCCAGATGGGCCTTAAGGCCCACCCTGGTGGCGCCCCCCCTCTCCTCCCCTTGGCCGCCCCCCTTGGATGGGATCTAGGGCTGGCCGCCTCCTCTTGGGGTGGAAACCCTAGAGGGGGGCGCAGCCCCCCCCCTATATATAGTTGTGGTTTGGGCTGCCCAAGAAACACGAGAACGTCTCTCTTTCGGCGCAGCCCTACCCCTCTCCCTCCTCCTCCTCTCCCGCGGTGCTTGGCGAAGCCCTGCGGGATTGCCACGCTCCTCCATCACCACCACACCGTCGTGTTGCTGCTGGATGGAGTCTTCCCCAACCTCTCCCTCTCTCCTTGCTGGATCAAGGCGTGGGAGACGTCACCGGGCTGCACGTGTGTTGAACGCGGAGGCACCGTTCTTCGGTGCTTAGATCGGAATCAACCGCGATCTGAATCGCTACGAGTACGACTCCTTCATCTGCGTTCTTGCAACGCTTCCGCATCGCGATCTACAATGGTATGTAGATGCACTCCCCTTCCCCTCGTTGCTAGATTACTCCATAGATTGATCTTGGTGATGCGTAGAAAATTTTGAATTTCTGCTACGTTCCCTAACAAATGTTAACGTGAAGAACTTCCCGAATCCCGATGATTTCGTGTGCTCCGCATGCGCTAAGGGGAAGTTAGTCATTAGTCCATCACCCCTCAAGGTGAGGGATGAAATCCCCGCGTTCTTGGAACGTATCCAAGGGGATATATGCGGTCCAATTCAGCCCCTCACGGGGCCGTTTCGGTACTTCATGGTGCTCATTGATGCTTCCTCTAAATGGTCCAATGTTTGCCTGCTGTCAACAAGGAACCATGCCTTTGCAAAATTGATCTCACAGATCATACAAATGAGGAATAATTTCCCGGATTATCGTATAATGTCTATTCGAATGGACAACGCCGGAGAATTTACTTCAAAGGCGTTCGATGATTATTACATGGCAATGGGAATCAAAGTTGAGCACTCGGTACCACATGTTCATACACAAAATGGACTTACCGAGGCATTGATTAAAAGAATTAAATTCATTGCCCGACCGCTCCTTCAGGGTTGTAATTTACCAACTACATGTTGGGGCCACGCGGTGTTACACGCGGCTAATCTCATCAACTTTCGACCGTCGTCCTACAACATCCACTCTCCTGTTCAACTTGCGCAAGGGTCGGCACCAAAAATTTCCCACCTTCGTAGGTTCGGTTGCCAGGTATATGTACCAATACCACCCCCTCAGCGATCGGCGATGGGCCCGCTCCGTAAGTCGGGGATATACGTTGGTTATGAGACTGTGTCCATAATCAGGTATCTGGACCCCATGACAGGTGACTGTCACACGGCTCGTTTTGCTGATTGCATTTTTTGACGAGGATCTTTTCCCGACTTTAGGGGGAGATAATCAACCCCTTGATGCTAAAAGTCGAGAAATCACGTGGCAAGCCACGGGGATCCACGCTCATGACCCGCGCACTGCTGAGACTGAGAGAGAAGTCCAAAAGATAATAGATTTGCAGTCTTTAGCAAATCAACTGCCCGACCACTTTAGTGACTTAAAGACTATGACAAAATCGCAATGCACCGGAAAGGGTTGAAATACCGAAGAAAAATGATGGTATACCCTCTCCCGTCCAAAGGCCTAAAAGGACGAGAAATCCGGCTTCTCAAATCCCAAGTACTCGGGGACGCCTGACGAAAAAGGATAAAAGAGATTTATCACAGCCTGTCGCCAAAGTACCCCAAATTGAAACGGGGAGCCAGTCGAGACCCGGCACAAGTACGGAAAATTCAGTGCACGAAATTCTGGACTTAAACTTTCCCATAGGGGAAACACCCAGCGGAGATGTGAGCGCACACATCGGCGCGGGAAATCTAAAGGACCTTACTCCCATAATGGGAAATTTGGTAGAGCAAGTGTTTGCGCCGGATGCGCTCCATGACGAAATGGCCATAAATTATATTTATACGGGGGAGTCCCTGAACCGAGCAACGGTGATTGTCGACATCAACTTTGCTACGAAAATTGCCTCAATGATAGATCTTGACCCTGAGCCTAACACGCTCGCTGATTGCAAGAAAAGGTCGGATTGGAAAGATTGGCAGCTGGCAATTACTGCCGAATTATTATCTCTCAACAAAAGGAAGGTGTTCGGACCAGTTTGTCGAACTCCTCCCCACATTCGCCCTGTTGGCCATAGGTGGGTTTTTGTTCAAAAGAGAGATGAAAATAATAAGGTAGTACGGTACAAAGCAAGGCTCGTTGCTCAAGGGTTCACTCAACGACCAGGTGTCGATTTTGAGGAGACTTATTCCCCAGTCATGGATGGAGTTACCTTTAGATACTTGATCTCGATGGCAGTAAACATGGGCTTGAAAATGAAACTAATGGATGTTGTCACTGCTTACCTATATGGTAACTTGGATTCGAACATATACATGAAGGTTCCAGAAGGTATCCCTGTTCCGAACCATGATAGAGCAAACAGGGGTCTATACAGTGTTCAACTTCAAAAGGCACTGTACGAACTCAGACAGTCTGGTAGAATGTAGTACAATCGCTTAAGTGATTTCCTTCACGAGAAGGGCTACACGAGCAATAAAGATTGCCCATGTCTTTTTATACAGCGATCGCAAGATGGATTCTGTATAATCTGGGTGTACGTGGACGATTTAAACATAATCGGTATTCCTGAGGATATTGAGGAAGCGAGTTCCTACCTGATGTCGGAATTTGAGATGAAGGATTTGGGTAAAACCAAGTTCTGTCTAGGTCTGCAACTTGAACATTCCCCTGATGGGATTCTAGTGCACCAGTCGGCCTACACCCAGAAGGTGTTGGAGAGATTTGGATTTGATAAGGCATATCCTTCTAAGACCCCGATGGTCGGAAGATCTTTACAGCTAGACAAGGACCCGTTCAGGCCAAAGGAAGAGGGGGAGGAAACTCTGGGACCAGAGGTTCCTTATCTGAGTGCAGTTGGAGCACTCATGTACCTCGCAAATTGTACACGGCCAGACATTGCGTTTGCCGTCAGTTTGCTTGCTCGGTACAGTTTTGAACCTACCAAGAGGCATTGGAAAGGTGTCAAGGACGTCTTCCGTTACCTGCAAGGGACAAAAGATCTTGGCCTGTTTTATAAAAGAAATCAAGACCTATCTATTATAGGCTATGCCGATGCTGGGTACCTATCGGACCCGCATGATTGCAAATCGCAGACTGGATATGTTTTCCTTTGTGGTGGAACTGCGTTTTCCTGGAAATCGTCCAAGCAAACACTTGTGTCGACTTCCACGAACCACTCGGAAATCATGGCACTATTCGAAGCGTCAAAAGAGTGTGTATCGCTTCGGCGGATGATCGGCCACATTCAGCTGACATGTGGGCTGAACACCGTACAAACCCCTACCATTATCTATGAAGATAATGCTGCTTGTGTTGCACAAGTCCAGATGGGTTATGTGAAGAGTAACCTCACAAAGCATATTAGTCCCAAGTTCTTCTATGCACATGAGCTGCAATAGTTGAACGAGGTGAGAGTTTTGCATACTAAGTCCTGTGACAATCTTGCTGATATGTTCACTAAATCATTACCGGCATCAACCTTACAGAGGTGTGTGCGTAGAATCGGTATGATGAGACTTATAGAGATGCAAGGTTCAGGGGGAGAAACTTCACAAACTCGTCGCTAAAATCTCAATCCTGATGATCGATTACTCAACTTGATGGTTGAGTGGATTGTACTCTTTTTCCCTTGAGTGAGTTTTCCTGATGTTTCTCACACGAGGTTTTTGACGAGGCAATTCGTGCAATACAACAATGTATACCGTGTGCTCTTTCTCCATATTTTTTCCCACAGGGTTTTTCGGAGTTTTGAGGCATGGATATACGGATAATTACCCAAGGGGGAGTGTTGGGAAACCGGGGCCACCAGGGGTGGCGGCGGCCTCGTGCGTATCGCACGGGCTAGCCCCTCCCGTTTCCCCCACTTTACGTTAAGTGGGTACTTACCCCTTGACCCTTTACCCCTATATAAAATAACGAGGAGCCATCATTGTAATCCATGATCATTGATTAATAAAGCTGGTCTCCTTCATATCTCTCTCTGTCATTTATTTTCGCGTGTTCGACTACTTCGACTACTTCGTCTACGACGTTCGCCCTCGCTCCGCAACCTTGGACCGGACTCCCCGGCGGAGTTGCAGAACACTTTTGCGGATGCATGTCAACGTCTCTTTCCTATGCAATCTGGAGTTGATCAGCCGGCAGGTCACATTACTAAGGACGGTGCAGAACCGTTTTTAATCCACCTAGACTAAATATGGCAAGTTTTACCACCCCTTTCCAGTGCGGCAGGGTCAATTCTGCTTTCTCTCCAGCGGTGCCCAATAGTGGACAGGTTGCTAGACGAAAATGGTAGTCTAAACACTAGTACTAGACAAATACACTGCACCGTGGAACTTTTGATAAATAGTCAAAATGAGCCGATTCAGTTGCTCGCCCAAAACAGCTCCTGCCGCACCCTGCTGATTCTAAAAGGGGCGTGGTCACTTTGCCCCAACTACACCTGCAGAGCTAGGTAGTAGGCTTCCTTTTCCGGCCACTGACAACAAAAAAGGCTCGGCCCTACTTTCCTCTCCTGTCATGGCGAAACTCAACAAATGATAAAATCAGAACCTTTATCCATTCAAAGCTTCGGATCTCAAAGCAAATGAAGGGTTCTGATAACAGTCATCCGAGTTAGTGTGGATAGCGACTAATCAGCCAAAGATGCTCATCCCGCCAAGCTTGGCGTCAACGGTAGGGAAGGAGCGGTGGCCTTTCTGGGACACGAGCGGCGGCAACATACTGTGCACTATCTTCCTCGCTGCCGGCGGTGCCCGCGGACATGCCGACTTTTTCGTGGTCGTGGCGTCGGGGCGCAACCTCCTCATCGTCGGTGTCGCGAACAACGCCTCACCCGCCTCGTTGTCGAACTCATTGCCGATGGCCGCCACCCCCGCCACCCGCTGCAGATACCGCCCGCGGCGCGAGGCAGATCTCGCGGGCGGAGCGGTAGGACTCAACCAGCACCTCCTACTCCACCAGGTCCGTGTCCGGCGCAACCGCCCTGCCGGCGGCGACCTGCTCCTCCGCCTGCATATGCTCCTGGAGGAGGTTGTGGTTCCAGTTGGTGTCGGGCCTGTACCTCCTGGAACTCCTCCCGCACCATGTCCATATAATGGGCACGTGCCTCGCCGATGGTCATGGTGCAATGCACCGGCGAGGGTGGAGCTGAGGAAGAGGAGGGTGGCGCTGGCTCGCCGGAGGAGGCGCCCTCCATATGCGCGTCCTCCGGCTGCCTGCCGGCCTGCCAGTCGGCATCAATGGCGGCCATGTTATTTTTTCCTCTGACATCAGCCCGTCCCAGAGAGCTTTGGCGGCGGAGAGATCCATGGCGGGAGTGGTGCGGAGCAGGATGACTGTGGCTATGGCCGGGGCATCTGGGCAGCGGTTTATATATCATCGGTGGGTGGCAGAGGGACAGATGGGTGGCACCGGAGGAGACGCCTCGACAACCGCGTGCCATCAATGCGGACGGCAGACGGACGGCCGGGCGGCCGTCACGTCGATTGAACGTGCGGCAGTCACTAGCACCGCGAAGCAGCGCCGGTGGCGCTCTCTCAAACGGCGCGCCGCTTCAATGCCGGCACCAATGAGCGGTCGCATCCGCTCTGGCCAGGCATGAATGCGGGCGCTGACACTCTGGAGCGGCGCTGGTTTTTGATGGACCAGGGCAGTTAGAAGCGGGCTTGGGTAGGTCCGGACTCTCGCAAACCTCCCCCACTTTTGTCCCCGGTTTGCAGGAAAAATGGCATCCGGACCGCTCCGCGGATCGATACAGGTCGGCTTTGGATGACTTTCACGGTCCAGACGGTAGCGGGAGGTTTGCGGGTCGGGGTTGGAGATGCCCTTAGAGCATCTCTAGCAGACCCATTAAACCGCGGAACTGAAAACACGATTTTCAGTTCGCGGAAAACGTGTTTTAAGGATCAGTTTGAGCTGCGGCCGAACAGACCCCTTAAATTTAAATTGCAAAACCAAATATTCGCATATTTTTTTTCCTATGTCTTCTTTTTCCTCACGTTTGTGTCTACGATCAGCTCGCTCCTACGAAACCAGCGGACAGCGAAGCGTCCAAATACGAAGCCGCCGACGTCCAGCTAGCTTGAAGCGACCAAATACGAAGCCGCCGGCGACCAAATACAGCGCACGAAGGCGAATCAATCCAGGAGCTAGCTAGGTCCACCGATTCGAGCTTGCTCACTAACTAGCAAGCTCCTTCGTCGGGCGGACGGCCTGGGCGGACGGTCGGCGGGCACGGCGGCCGGGGCGGGCGGCCAGCTGGCATGGCGGTCGGGACGGGCGCGGAGGCTTGGGACGGACGGACGGGAGTCATTCATGAAGGTTTCGATGACAACTGGATTCTCGCCAACGGTCTTCCGCGTATACGGGGCACCCGGGTTGCCTCCAAAATCTTTATTTTCACGGGTTTGGCCAGGATGTTTTCCGTGCCCCTTAATTTTTTACGGATCGAAGTCGTTTACGGGTTCTATTTGGGTCGCTTTTTCCGTCTAAAACTTTAAACTGACGGTTATTTTACAGTTTTGTGCGTTTTGAGGGTCTGCTAGAGATGCTCTTAGCTCGTCCGCTCGGTCAGCTACACAACCCGAATGTTTTTATCTGCTGACTTGGCGCTGACAGATCCAATTAGATTCGTGCAAAAACATCGGACGACAGCTAGCACGTTCGGCCCCAAATCGAACAATTCTGACATTTGGGTGTTATCTTTTGGGTATGTCCAGGACACATCTAGATATGACATAGTTATGTCACATCTAATGTTTGTGGTCTATTTTTTTGTCTCGTTTTTTTTGTTCCTTGTTGCTGCGTTATTTGTGGGAGATTAGATGTGACATGCTTAAAAAACATTAGTAGATGTGAATTAGACAAACTTTATCTTTTCCGTAATAAAATCCATCCTTTATCGGGGAAAAATAAGTTGGATCCTGTCTCGGTTTATGCTGGATAGATAGGTTTACCCGTGTCTTATGAAGTCCGGGCTGATGTAAATTGGCACCCGCCGCCTTGGTTACTTCGTGCATTGATCAACCCTAGCTTATCCTGGTTTCCCCTGGATGAATAGGGAAGACAGGATCAGCGCACTCCCCGACGATGTCCTTCTCGGCATCGTCCAGCTCCTCGACCTGCGCACGGTCGTCCGTGTCGGCGCCGTCGCGAGGCGATGGAGGCACCTCCCTCGTCTGCTTTCTATTGGAGCCAGAGCGAGTAAGGAAAGAGAGAGGGCGTGCAACCTTCCTTGTATTGATCATGTGGGGTTACACAGTTTATATACACGGCTCAACTGTCACACTCAACGCTAGGCTAAAATCTAGGCACGTACAGAATACATAAACACACGTTCGCTTAACACCCCGCCGCAGTCGTGTCGTCGCTGCTTGGCAGGACACAAAGACTGGACCGGAAAGCCTGAAAGACGGATGTCGGCAAACCCTTGGTCATGATATCTGCTAGTTGTTGAGCTGTAGGAACATGTACAATGCGAAAATCGCCGAGGGCCACCTTCTCTCTGACAAAATGAATGTCAAGCTCAATGTGTTTTGTCCTCCGATGATGCACGGGATTGGTGGACATGTACACAGCTGATATGTTGTCACAGAAAACGATGGTTGCCTTCGGGGGAGAGCAGCCGAGCTCGCCGAGGAGTTGCCGGAGCCAGACACAGTCGGCGACAGCATTTGCGACGGCGCGATACTCGGCTTCCGCGCTGGACCGAGAGACTATGGCTTGCCGCTTGGAGGACCAGCTAACAAGTGTGTCACCGAGGTAGACGCAGTACCCAGAGGTGGAACGGCGAGTGTCCGGGCAACCGGCCCAGTCCGCGTCAGAGTAGGCGATGATCTCCGCCGACTTGGACACCGGAAGAAGAAGACCATGTGTGGAGGTGCCGCGAACATAGCGCAAGATGCGCTTGATGATGGCGAGATGACTATCCCGGGGATCATGCATGTGTAAACACGCTTGCTGGACCGCGTATGCCAGATCAGGGCGTGTCATAGTGAGATATTGCAACCCACCCGCAAGGCTGCGATACTCCGAGGGATCGTCCACTGGACGGCCAGCGTCGGCGGCCACCTTGGGCGATGTGTCGACCGGAGTAGACGCCGGATGGCACTGGGACATGCCAGCGCGTTGGAGAAGCTCCTCGGCGTACTGGGTCTGGTTGAGGAAGAACCCACGCGAGGTACGCTCCACGCGTATGCCGAGGAAGTAGTGGAGTGCGCCCATGTCCGTCATGGCGAACTCGCGCTGGAGCTGATCGACGATGGTGCGAAGCAAGCCCGTAGAGGAGGCGGCAAGCACGATGTCGTCGACGTACAATAGAAGATAGGCGGCGTCGCCGCCCCGTCGGAGGATGAACAACGATGCGTCCGAGCGTGAGGCGGTGAACCCGATGGTGGCCGCGAAGGTGGCGAAGCGATGAAACCAAGCCCTCGGGGCCTGCTTGAGGCCGTACAGGGACTTGGAGAGGCGGCACACATGATCGAGGCGACTGTCGTCGACGAAGCCGGCGGGTTGATGACAGTAGACCTTCTCGTCAAGGACGCCGTGAAGAAAAGCATTCTTCACGTCGAGCTGGTGCACGGGCCAGCCACGTGAGCATGCCAAGGAGAGCACGGTACGAATCGTCGCCGGCTTGACCACCGGAGAGAAGGTCTCCCCGAAATCGACGCCGGGGCGTTGAGCGAATCCACGGATGACCCAACGAGCTTTGTATCGGGCGAGAGAGCCGTCGGCGTTTGTTTTGTGCCTGAAAACCCACTTGCCGGAGACAATATTAGTGCGCGGGGGGCGTGGGACGAGAGTCCACGTGGAGTTGGCCATGAGGGCATCGTATTCAGACTGCACCGCGGAGCGCCAGTTCGGATCGTTGAGAGCGGCGCGAACGGACGTAGGGAGCGGAGAGATGACGGTGGCAGTTAAGTTTGCATATCGGGGGTTTGGTTGAAAAATCCCGTGCCTTGCACGCGTGACCATCGGGTGTGGAACGCGATTGGGAGGCGGCATGGGATCAGGAGAAGGAGGTGGGCTGGTGGGCGAATTTTGTGGCCCGTGCGGGGACGTGGGAGGGGGAGTAAATTGTGTTTGGTTGGGCTGCATGGTGGTTCCAGGTGGCGATCCAGGAGGGGGCGAGTGGGGCGGTTCCCATGCAGTTGTTACGTGATCGATGGGAGGTGGATCAGACTACACGTAATCTACGGGAGAGGAGTTGGGTGGCCTGAGCGAATCTGGGGGAGATGGAGATAACGTCTTGAAGGGAAAAACGGACTCTACGAACGTGACGTGCCTGGAGAATAGGATGCGAGGGCTGATCGGATCATAACAACGGTATCCTTTTCGCTCGTCTGGGTAGCCAAGAAAAACGCAGGCAGCTGAGCGTGGGGAGAGTTTGTTGGGTGTAGTGGCTAGTAGGTTAGGATAACAGAGGCACCCAAAAACGCGGAGGTGACGGAAATTTGGAGGTGCCCCGAAAAGAAGCTCATACGGAGTGGTGAGAAGGTTTGGTTTGCATGGTCGCCGGTTAATGAGATAGGTAGACGTGTTGAGAGCTTCGGCCCACCAACGGGGAGGCATGGAGGCGTGGAGAAGTAGAGTGCGAACACCGTCGTTGAGGGTGCGGAGGATCCGTTCGGCCTTCCCATTTTGTTGGGAAGTGTAAGGACATGTGAGGCGAAAGAGAGTGCCGTGGAAGGCAAGGAGTGATCGATTTGCGAGGTTGTCGAATTCGCGTCCATTATCGGTCTGAAGGGCGAGAATAGAGCGAGAGAATTGGGTTTTGACATACACGTAGAAGCGAACGAGTAGGCCATGAACTTCGGATTTATGACGTATGGGGAAAGTCCAAACGTAATGGGTAAAATCAACAAGAATGACTAAATAATATTGATATCCAGATACACTTAAGAGTGGACTTGTCCATAAATCACAATGACAAAGTTCAAAGGGAAAAGATGTATGAGAGGAAGAAGAACTAAAAGGAAGTCTAGTGTGTTTGCCGAGACGACAAGCATGGCAATGGGTCGTCGCAGTTTTATTGCAGCTAAAATCGAAATAACTAGAAGCTTTGGCAAGGACGGCAGCTCCGGGGTGGCCGAGACGCTGGTGCCACAAGTCGGCGGTGACGGCGGTGGTGAGGCAGTGACGAGGCGGACTGAAGGTGTAGAGATCTCCTGGGGAGTCACATCGGAGAAGCACCGTCTTGGTGGCCAAATCCTTGATAGAAAAACCATATGGGTCAAATTCAATTGAAACTAAATTGTCACGAGTGAAAGCACGAACAGAAATTAAATTTTTGATAAGAGAGGGAGAGATGAGGATTTCAAGAAGGGAGAGAGGTCGAGAGGGGGTGGGAAAGGAAGTGGAACCGACGCCGGTAATGGGCAAGAGGGAGCCATTGCCGACGATGATGGAGGATGGAGATGAGGGGTTGGGTGGGGAGAAGGAAATACCAGAACCGGAGCTCATGTGGGACGAGGCGCCGCTGTCGAGAACCCACTCGCCGCCCGGTGCAGAAGGCGGATGCAGAGCCATCTGGTTGAGCGCTGCGATCAGAGCCGCCTGGTCCCACTGCGGCGAGGACGTCGCCATGGTCGTGGCTTGGTGCGCTTGGGCCGTGGCCGGGGCTGGTGGGCGCGCACCAAGGATTCCTTGGAAGGTGCCGGCGACAGTTGTGGGGGTGCGCGAACCTTGCGGGAGACCAGCGGGATTGGCCCCGCCGGAAGAGGAGCCGCCGGACCCTGACGAGGGGTTGGGCTTGCGCTTCTTGGGGCGGCCGCGAGACCCGGAAGAGCCGCCCGAGCTGCCGGCGGCGTGAAGGTTGGGGCCGAGCAGGGCGTTGTTGAAGGCGGTCGGAGCAGGTGCAGGCGACGGAGGGCGCGCCGCGTAGTAGGCGTTGGCCTGGGCGAGAAGAGCCGTGCGGGCCTGGACGCGCGCCTGCCGGGCAAGGCGCTGCTCCTCCAGCTGAAGGAAGGAGCGGAGCTTGATGAAGGTGGGCCGTCGACCCCTGGTCATGTGGGGGACGGCGTGCTGAAGGCGCTCGTCGAGGCCGCGAAGGACGTTGTGGACGAGTTCGCGGTCCTTGATGCGGTGACCGAGGTCCCGAAGGGTGTCGGCCATCTGCTTGAGCCGGGATGTGTAGTCGACGACGGAGAGATCACCCTGGATGAAGCTGTGAAATTCGTCAAGGAGATAGGTGATGCGGGCGTCGCGGTTGCTGCGGAAGAGGGAGCGAAGCGAGCGCCAGAGAGAGTAGGCCGAGTTCTTGCGCTCCTCGACGATCTCCAATGTCGAGGGCGTCACGGTGGCGTTGTACCACGAGAGAACGGCGATATCATTGAGGACCCAGTCCGAGGTAGCCTGCGCCGGCGAGCCGTCCACATGATCCGTAAGGCCGAACTTGGCGAGGGCGGCCAGAAATTGGCGGCGCCAGAGACCGTAGTTCTCTTTCTCATAATCAAGAGTGACGAGAACGTGGTCACGGATGCGTAGAGACTGAATCTGGGTGGTAGGAAGAGTTTGGGTGGCGACCGGCAGGTCGAATGGCTCGTCGGAGGAAGACCCGCCGGTGGAGGAGACTGAGGAGGAGGTGCTCATGGCGTCGGTTTGGGAGGGAGAGGGGCAGCGGATTAGGTGGATCTCAGATTAGGCTGATACCATATTGAAGCCAGAGCGAGTAAGGAAAGAGAGAGGGCGTGCAACCTTCCTTGTATTGATCATGTGGGTTACACAGTTTATATACACGGCTCAACTGACACACTCAACGCTAGGCTAAAATTTAGGCATGTACAGAATACATAAACACACGTTCGCTTAACACTTTCCGACATCGACATCGTCGTCGGCGACGTGACACGGCGCCCCGAGGACACGGCGAATCACGTCATGGAGACGTACGCCGACGCGACGAAGTGGTTGCTGGCTCCCACGGAACACCGCACCATCAGGGGCATGCGCCTCGAGTTCTACCTGACCGACTACTCCCCTCACCTGCTGCACTCCATCGGCGACGCTGTCGCCGAGAGCAGGGCAGAGCGCTGGGAGCTCACCGCACGGACAGAGGCGGGCGACTATGCCAGCAAGGAGGAGCGTCAAGTCTCGCGGCAACGACTCATGTCGTTCGTCGGCGCATGTCCGGTGGCGTTCCGTCGGCTCACCAGCCTCACCCTGCATAACGTCCTCCTCCGCAACTCGGAGGTCCATCATCTCCTCAACACCTGCGATCGACTCGAGGTCTTGTCCTTGCACTGTTGCGAAAGCGTTGGTGCGCCGTTCCTGCAGATCGACGCTCCTAGCTCGTCGCTTGTCGCCCTCGAACTCCACTACTGCTACTACTTTTCGGTCCAGCTGACCAGGGTCCCGAATCTTGAGCGGGTTCTTGACAACTCTAATAGAAATCACCCGAACATTTACTTCATGCTCGAGTTGGGCGGTGTTCCTCGCCTTCGCGACATAAACCTCTCAGCGGACCATCTGCTTGGCTACAAAGATCTAAATACAAGTGGGTTCTCGGCCTTCTTTGGTAACTTGAGGCATATTTACCTCTGCGACTTGAACACACATAGAATGGCCTGGACACTTTTTATCCTGGAAGCCGCGCCTTTCCTGGAGAAACTTTCTCTCAAGGTACACATATGGTCAACTCTATTAATTTCTTTTTTTTTAACCAAGCATCATAGAACAATTGTTCTACGGTATTTTTTATTTATATATAACTCAAATATTTACAAGCTACAAGAAATAAAGACAAAATAAATTATGGAAATCCTGCTTGTGGAAACATTGGGAAAAGAACTTGGGTTCTAGACTAGGCCTACAGCATTAAGAAAATGCAGGACAATCCATGCCTCGATTGTTTCTGCATTCTACTTTTAGATTCTGTGGTCTAGAAGCAGAAGGTCATTCTTGAATCTGACTTTCCATGAGGCAGTGCTTGGGTTGATATTTTTGAAGATTTTGTCATTGTGCCGCATCCAGATATTCCAGCAACCTGACATAATAATGTCCGTAGCAATGGGAACGGGTAGGTTTAGGCAGGAAAAGAAAGCTCATCATAGACTGAAATTCCCCTCTGCTTGCTAGGTAGGATCATCTGCCAGCAATCAAGAGCAAAATTACAGTCCCAAAAGATAACTTACTGCATGAAATGAAATTTCAAGCCTCTGGTCCGGGCTAACGATGTCATTTTGGACATTGATCCATGTCTACTCATTCTCACCATCTCAACAAATCAAAAAGATAATTATCTTCAGTACACCAGTTTGATTACTTCTCCATCTTAACACTTCGAGTTGGATGATTTAACTGGATGTATTTTAGAATGTCATAATTTCAATGGTGGAGATAGTGCATCTCTAATGGTGATTTCTTAATTTTTTGAAGCTATATCAGCCTTGGGCTCACGTGTATCCCTGTTATTGGGCGGTGCCCGACGAGAATGGTGGAAGGGGAACACATAAATTTGAGCACCGCAGCCTGGTTCTGCTAGAGATGGCAGGCTATGAACTCCAACAAGACATACAGGTCGTGAAATATATCAAGCTCGTGGCGGAACGTGCTGTGTGCCTGAAGAGGGTTGGCTTACTTCAACAATGCCTGAAAGTAACAAGATGCAGTTGTGCCAGATCCTCATGCCTGGCCAACGAAGCACACAAAATTCAATCAAGGAAGATACTTGCTGATGTCTTGTCCTCCTCCATAGAAATAACCGTAGCTAGGATGACATAACTCTACGAGGCCATCTTGTACGCATGGTTGGTCGTCAGTGTAATTAACCTTCTCCAAGCAAATCAAACCATAAGAAGTTTGTCCATTTTTTTGCCTTTTCATATTTTCAAGTAAGTGATCTCCTTATGTTTAAGATGGGGCCGGCTAAGGGTCAGGTGACTGACTTTAGAATTTTGATCAGTCACTTTTTTTCTTTGACAACCGGCTAGCTACTCTATCATGGATGTTTCTTTTTGATCCATCACAGGGGGAGAGCTCCCCACGTGAAAATAACAAAGTAAAATAAGATGAGAAAAAATGGACATTCGGGACAAAGCGCGACCTAACTAGCAGACCCAAGGACCATCACCTGAGGGGGCACAAGTAGATGTGGAGGGCCATCGAGGGATCACAATACCAAAATTATGCAAGCGGCCTAACGCACTACACCGGCGTGCGTACCAAACCCCACGGCGCAACAAAGGAGCATCTACAACAACGAGTGCCACAGGATAACATGAACCTTGATTGGGAGCTTTGCCACATGGATTTAGAACGATTAGCAAACTGGAAAGGCATCTTGCGCCACCATTGAGCAAAGATTAACCGAGACAATACCAAGAGCACGAAGCTCGCCGCAACACAACGGCATCCATGGGAGGGACTTGGGCGTGCACAACAACATGGGATGATGGGGTGGTGTGGGGTGGATGGAACGGAGGCTCTAGCAGTGCCAATTGTCGCTAGCAACCTAGCATGTGATCTAGCAATGCTAATGGTAGGGGTTCCCAAGCGACGCCTTCAAGAAAGGGTACATCGTCATCGGAGGTTTGGTCCGGAACCCCACTAAAAGGAGTTGTGTATCCCAAACCACGCCTCCAGGGAGGAATACAATGGAAAGGGCATCGCCATGATCCTTCGTACACGAGAACATAGCAGGATTTCTCCGGGAGCAAGCACCTTGCCTCAAGCCACAACCAGCCGGTGTGTAAACTCCAGCTCGTTGAAGCACCAGATCTAACATTAGCGCATGAGACGAAGCAGATCAAGGAGGGCACACTACATCCCTCCCTGTCTTGCCCGGACATGTAGGTAGAACAAGACCCACACATGGCGTCTTGCCGTTGGTGCAACAACTGCGACACAGACGCGGGACAGGCAATCCTACACCCTCAGGAAGCAGCTAGTCGCCAAGGAGAGCAGGCGCACCAATGAAAGAAAGGGTGGGCTGGCACCCTACCACACCTAGGTCGGGTTGGCTGCCGGGAGGAACCCTACGTTATCACGGTGGATCTGGATCTGGGGGCATTGATGCCCTAGATGTAGCCGCCAAAGCACACTGGTGCAGGAACTACCGCAACAAGGTGCTGGTCCAAACCGGTGTCTATCACTGCAGTCCACATGAGAGCGAGCCACCGCCATGGAACCTTGTTAGAGTTGGGCGACAGGAGAAGGTGACCTGGCGCACAGGGGAGGTCGGGAGAGAGTAGTGGGAGGGGGTATAACCAGATAAGGAGCGCCCCACTGTCGCCATCTGCCGTTGGATATCTTCTGCCGATGGCGGCAAAGGAAACTACATGGTGGCGGCGGCGGCTGGGTTGCCTCCGAAGTCACGAGAGTGACCTGGGAGGCGAACACCTTGGTAGAATCACTGTCGGAGTAAATGGCCATGGATAGCCTAACCGACTGCCCCTGGTTTTTCTGCGAAAATTATCAGGCCTTCGGGCCTCCAAGCACTCCGAGCATTTGGCCGCCTTCCCTGGCCGGCTACCTCTGAAGCCGACTCCCGGAAGGCGACCCAGCTTCACCAACTCCTCTCCAGGACGATTACGGGGTGGCCGACTCCAAGAAGCCGGCCAAGAAGGACGCCGACTCTTAGGAGCCGGCCGAGACCACAACCACTAAAGCTGTTCCAACATAACGGCGACACGACGGGGTGTGGCCACAGTGCGGCCCACTACCCCCAAAGCCCGAGGCGGGCGTGGCTACAAGAGGCCGTACGGGACCGCCATCTCCCGTGCGGCTCGGCACTGTAGCCATGCTGGCCACGACGTCACCCACGACCGACTCCCGTACGGCCCGCGGGCGGCGGGCCCCTTCAGCCAGAGAGAGGCGTGAAGGCGGCCCGGCCTTTCCCAGTCGGCCAAGAGCGTAGCCGGCCTCCAGAAGCCGGCTACTCCCTTCCTCGAAGCAGGAGCCCCATTAAGGAGACAAGACGAGGTAAGGCTACAGTGAGAGCCCCCGAGGCGGCCCACTGTAGCCACGCTTACCTCGACAAAGCCCTCGTCATCAGAGGCGCGGCTACAGTAAGCAGCCGCCGACAAGACCCTAGGCGGTGGGGCCGGCCTGTCGACCAAGTAGCCGGCAGCCGGCGGGACCCACCAGCCGGCGGAGAAGCCGGCGAGCGTAGACACTGACGGCTGGGACCAGAGCCCAGCCGGATTACCAATGTACCCCGGGGGGTAGGCCTATATAAACCCCCCGGAGCACCCATGCAAAGGGTTCGCCTCTGAGCTTGGTTGGCCTCTGAGCATAGTTTGCTTCTAAGCATAGCACACACACACCATAGATAGAGAGAAGCAAGAGCTAGCCTTGTTCTTCTTCTTCCTTGATCTCAACAGCTCTAGGAGCGATTGTAGCTACCTTTCATCGATCTAGAGATCATGCGGAGACCCCGCAGAGCAGGACTAGGGGTGTTATCTCCTCGGAGAGCCCCGAACCTGGGTAAGATCCGCCGGCGTGCATGTCTTCGCCTCATCCCGTTTTCAGGCACCGGCGATGTTTTATTGGCTCCCACAATGATAAGCCATCCCTTGGCATATGTCGCACCAACCACCCGACATTTGGCGCCCACCGTGGGGCCAGGTGCACCGTCGTCCGGAGACCTGTTCTGGACGGGAACCCTCTTCCTCCCCCGCGAGCGCAGCCAGCCTGCTGCGCCCGATGGCGTTTGCCTCGGCGCGCTGCAAGGCGTCGACGACGGCGCAGCGAGCCGCCTCGCCGATCTGCTCGGCGAGACTCGCATCTCCGACGAGCCTGCGTCCGACGCAGGCACCGACTACCCCGAGAGCCGCCTCGTCAGCCTCCTCGACCAACTTCACGTCTCCAGCGAGCCTGCTGCGGACATGGAGTCGGTCGGCTCCACCGACCCGATGCTCGTCGACTCCGACACCGCGTCGCTTGACGCCTACCCCTCCGACGTGGTGGTTTTCGACGACCCCCTCCCTCGAGCTGACAGCGGCAGCAGCGCTGTCACCGAAGTGCTGGTCATCAGCCACGTCTCCAACTCGGGCAAGAATGCCCGCGACGCTCAGCAAGGGGCGATGCACGACCTCTCCGTCCCCATCCCGGCCGACGCCGACGCCGAGACCCTGGAGGCACGCCGCCTTCCCCTCATCGCGGAGGGCCAGAAGATAGCCTCGATGAGACGCCTCACCGAGGCCCACCAGCGCGAAGTCGACCGCGCCGCCTTCGGCACGCCGCCACCTAGCGGCCCGAGCCGAGCCGGCTTCGTCCAGAAGCGCGGCGCAGCCGTCGCCAGCATGCTGGGCGCAGATCGCCCCGTCTACGCCACCCCGCTCGAGAATCTGCGAGCCGCTCAGGCGGCTGCAGAAGAGCTCAATGGGCTGGGAGCCGATGAGCTCCCCTACATGACGAGACGGATCCAGCAGCTGCTCGACGCGGCTGCAGAACGGCACGAAGCCGGCGCCCGTGCTGATAGTCATCCCCCGCGCCGAGAGCACGCCGCGACGTCCTGCTCGCCGCCTGCGAGCGGCGCGCGCCAGAAGAAAGACAAGGAGCCGGCTGCCAGCCGCAGCCGGACTCGCATCACCATCGAGCGCGACGCGGATGGCCGCCCTCGAGCTGTAGAGCACCAAGGAAATCTGCCTCCTCCCCCGCCTCGAAGAGAAAGACGCCTCACTCCGCCGCCTATCACACACCCGACTCTTGGCGACCGACTCGTCCGCCGAGAAGGAGTCGGCGAGAACGACGCCCGCCACAGGATCGACCGCCTTGCTCGATCCTTGGCGTTAGAAGAAGAAGACGATGTCGGCCCGCCATGCTTTGGCCCCCGCATCCGCGACGAGCCCTTCCCCAAAGGGTTCTCGCTCCCCAGAGACACGCCCAAGTACAACGGCTCGGTGAAGCCGGAAGATTGGCTCATCGACTACTCCACGGCCGTCAGCATAGCCAACGGCAATCGGCGCGTCGCCGTGAAGTACGTCCCCCTCATGCTGCAAGGCACGGCGCGTACATGGCTCAACAGCCTCAAGCCCTATAGCATCAACAGTTGGCTGGACTTCACCGAAGTCTTCGTCCGCAACTTCACCAGCACCTACAAGCGGCCTCCCAAGCCTTGCCAGCTCTCCCTCTGCGTCCAAGGGCCCAACGAGTCGACCCGCGACTACCTCACGCGATGGGCCGAGCTCCGCAACTCCTGCGAAGGGGTGCACGAGGTCCAGGCCATCGAGTACTTCACCGCCGGGTGTCGAGAGGGCACCCTCCTCAAGCACCGACTCCTCTGCGACGAGCCGGCTACCCTCGATGAATTGCTGGTCATCGCCGACAAATATGCCACCGCCGACTCCTCAATGAAGACCGAGCTCCGAGTGGACGCCTCGGGAAAAGTACTTGCTCCGGCTCCCAAAACGCCGGTTGGCGACCCTAATCGGCGCCCCTACCAGAACGACCACAAGCGCAAGGGCCCCATGCCGACTTCCTCCAGTCGGCAGGTGGCCACAGTTGAAGACGAGCAGCCCGAAGATCGGCCCGCTCCCAAGAAGAAGGGTGGAAGGCCGGCTTGGCAGCCGTCTTTCTCCTACGAACAAGCACTCGATGCCCCCTGCAAGTTCCACAGCGGCGCGAAGCCGTCCAACCACACAACCCGGAAATGCCACTGGCTCACCCGCATCACCAAGGGTGAGTGAATGTTGCCGCCTCCGCCTCCCGGCCAGCCGCCTCCAGCCCCCCAGCAGCCGACGGCTCGGCCGGCAGTCGGCACCATCCAAGACGAATTCCCCGAAGAGCACGCCGCCTACGTCGTCTTCACTAGTCAAGCCGACGACAAGCGCAGCCGACGCCGACAACACCAAGAAGTGAATGCAGTCGCCTCTAGCACCGTCGAGTTCATGCACTGGTCAGAAAAGCCAATCAGTTGGAGCCAGGCCGACCACCCAGAGGTGATGCCTTCGCCCGGCTCCTATGCAATGGTCTTGGACGTCACCCTCGCGACGGAGAGGCGAGCTGCCAGATTTTCCCGCGTCCTGATAGACGGCGGAAGCAGTATCAACATACTGTAGCGCGATACCATGGAGAAGCTGAACATCAAAGCGAAGCAGCTCATGCCGAGCCGCACCGTCTTCCATGGTATCGTACCCGGCCTGTCTTGCTCTCCAATCGGCAAGATCAAAATGGATGTTCTCTTCGGAGACAAAGATCATTTTCGCCGGGAAGCAATCTGGTTCAAGGTAGTGGATTTGGAGAGCCCCTATCATGCACTGCTTGGCCGACCTGCTCTGGCCAAGTTCATGGCTGTGCCCCACTACGCCTACCTGAAGATGAAGATGCCGAGCTCGAAGGGGATCATCACGGTAGCCGGCGACTACAAGAAGTCCACCGAGTGCGCCCTGGCCAGTAGCCGGCTGGCCGAGTCCCTCGTGGTGGCAGAAGAGAAGAAGATGTTGGAACGGGTTGTGGCCATGGCCGGCAAGCAGCCGGCCTTGTCCCCCAACCCCAAGGATTGTGACGTGCAGGGCTCCTTCCAGCCTGCGAAAGAGACGAAGAAGATACCTCTGGACCCGGAGCACCCGGAGAGGTTCGCTGTCATTGGGGCGAACTTGGACAGTAAATAGGAAGACGAGCTCGTCGACTTCCTCCGTGAGAATCGAGACATCTTTGCATGGTCCCCAAAGGACATGCCGGGTGTCCCGAAGGATTTCGCCGAGCACAAATTACATGTCCGAGATGATGCGAAGCCGGTCAAGCAGCCCCTCCGCCGACTGTCAGAAGAGAAGCGAAGAATCGTGGGAGAAGAGATAGCCCGGCTCTTTGCAGCCGGCTTCATCATGGAAGTGTTCTTTCTAGAGTGGCTTGCCAACCCAGTTCTGGTTCTGAAGAAGAATAACAAGTGGCGTATGTGTATAGACTACACGAGTTTGAACAAGGCCTGCCCAAAGGATCCGTTTGCTCTGCCACGGATTGACCAAGTGATAGACTCCACAGCCGGATGCGAGCTGTTAAGTTTTTTGGATGCATACTCAGGGTATCATTAGATCAAGTTGGACCCGGCTGAATGCCTGAAGACTGCCTTCATCACACCCTTTGGAACTTTCTGCTACCTGACAATGACATTCGGCCTGAGAAATGCCGGTGCCACTTTTCAGCGTTGCATGCAGAAATATCTCTTGAAACAACTCGGCAGAAATGCCCACGTCTACGTAGACGACATTGTGGTGAAGACAGAGAAGCGCGGTACCTTGCTGGAAGACCTGAAAGAAACATTTGCCAACTTGCGCCGATTCCAAATCAAGCTCAATCCCGAGAAGTGCGTGTTCGGAGTGCCAGCCGGCCAGCTGCTAGGCTTCCTGGTCTCCGAACGCGGCATTGAGTGCAACCCCGTCAAGATCAAGGCCATCGAGAGGATGGAGATTCCCGCCAAGCTGCGAGATGTGCAGAAGTTCACTGGCTGCTTAGCCTCCCTGAATCGTTTTATCAGCCGACTAGGAGAAAAGGCTCTCCCCTTGTACCAACTCATGAAGAAGTCCACTCACTTTGAGTGGAATGATCAAGCCGACCAAGCCTTCCATGAGTTAAAGAAAATGTTGACCACTCCGCCTGTCCTGGCTGCGCCGACTGAGAAGGAGCCATGCTCCTCTACATCGCCGCGACTAGCCGAGTCGTCAGCACTGTTGTTGTGGTCCAGCGCCCGGAGGAAGGCCGAGCCCAGCTGGTCCAGAGGCCGGTCTACTATCTCAGCGAAGTACTATCCAGCTCAAAGCAAAACTACCCGCACTACCAGAAGATGTGCTATGGAGTGTACTTCGCTGCCAAGAAATTGAAGCCCTACTTCCAAGAGCACCCCATCACGGTCGTGTGCACTGCCCCGCTCGCCGACATCATAGGCAGCCGGGACGGATCCGGCCGGGTGGCCAAATGGGCCATTGCCTTGGCGCCCTACACGATCTTCTATCAACCCCGCACCGCCATCAAGTCGCAAGCACTGGCCGACTTCCTCGTCGACTGGGCCGAGACCCAGTACCTACCGCCGGCTCCCGACTCTACCCATTGGCGGATGCACTTTGACGGGTCCAAGATGCGCACCGGCTTGGGAGCCGGCATCGTCCTCACCTCTCCCAAAGGCGACAAGCTAAAGTACATGCTGCAGATCCACTTCGCCGCCTCCAACAACGTCGCCGAGTACGAGGCGCTCGTACATGGGCTCCGGCTAGCCAAAGAGCTCGGCATACGCCGGATCCTGTGCTACGGCGACTCAGACTTGGTGGTCCAGCAATCATCCGGCGACTGGGACGCCAAGGACGCGAACATGGCGAGCTACCGTTTCCTTGTCCAGCAGATAAGCGGATACTTCGAAGGGTGCGAGTGCCTTCACGTGCCAAGGGCCGACAACGACCAAGCAGATGCCCTAGCACGGATCGGCTCCACCCGACAAGCCATACCGACTGGCGTCTCCCTCCAGCGCCTCCTCAAGCCGTCCATCAAGCCGTCTCCAGAGTCGGATTCCATCTTCGTACCGCCTGCGCCAGAAACAGCCGGATCCGACTGGAGAAATCCCGCAGGCGGCACGGAGACTTCGACGACTGGCCCCGGGACTGCCGTAGTCGCACCCGGCCCGGGGACTTCAGAACCCGGCTCGGGGACTGCAGCAGTCGGCCCGGGGACTGCAACGACACAAGAAGCGGTGGCCGACTCACCCAGCCCACCCACCCGAGTCATGGTGGCCACATTAACAGAAGAAGAAGTCACAGCTCCCTCATGGGCCCAGCCCATCCTCAAGTTCCTAGTCAGCAGAGAGCTGCCGGCTGACGAGATCTCAGCAAGACTAGTGCAACGACGAGCCGCAACATACACAATAATCAACAGAGAGCTTGTGAAGCGCAGCGTCACTGGAGTCTTCCAGCGTTGTGTCGAGCCAGAAAAAAGAGTGGCAATCCTCAAAGACATCCACCAAGGCGAATGCGGCCACCACGCAGCCTCAAGATCCCTTGTGGCCAAGGCTTTCCGCCATGGTTTCTTCTGGCCGACTGCCTTGGAGGATGCTAAAGAAATAGTCAAGAGCTGCAAAGGATGTCAAGTTTTTAGTTCCAAGCAACACCTGTCAGCTTCTGCCCTCAAGACCATTCCCCTTACTTGGCCTTTTGCCGTCTGGGGATTGGACATGGTGGGCCCTTTCAAGACAGCCCGCGGTGGCCTGACACATCTACTTGTTGCTGTGGACAAGTTCACAAAGTGGATTGAAGCAAAGCCAATTAAGAAGCTCAATGGGCCGACTGCCGTAACATTCATCACCGACATCACTACTCGGTACGGCGTGCCACACAGCATCATCACCGACAACGGCACGAACTTCGCCAAAGGAGCACTGGCACGTTTCTGCGCGACACAGGGCATCCGACTGGACTTAGCGTCCGTTGCCCACCCGCAGTCAAACGGCCAGGTCGAGCGAGCAAATGGACTCATCCTCTCCAGCATCAAGCCCCGACTGGTTGTACCACTGGAGCGATCGGCCGGCTGCTGGCTCGGAGAGCTGCCGGCTGTCCTCTGGAGTCTGCGCACTACACCCAACAAGTCAACCGGCTTCACTCCATTCTTCCTCGTGTACGGTGCCGAGGCTATCATCCCAACAGACATCGAGTTCGACTCGCCTCGGATCACCATGTACACGGAGGAGGAGGCCAAAGAAGCAAGAGAAGACGGCGTGGACCTACTGGAAGAAGGCCGGCTGTTAGCACTCAGCCGGTCCGCCATCTACCAGCAAGGGCAGCGCCGCTACCACAACCGCAAGGTCAAGCCAAGATCCTTCCAAGAGGGCGACCTTGTGCTCCGGCTGATCCAGCGAACAGCCGGCCAGCACAAGCTCTCGGCCCCTTGGGAAGGCCCCTTCGTCGTCAGCAAGGCACTCGGCAACGACTCCTACTACTTGATCGACACGCAAAAACCAAGAGCACGCAAGAGAGACGACTCCGGCAAGGAGTCGGAGCGACCATGGAACGCAAACCTCCTAAGACGATTTTACAGCTGAAAAGCAGTATGTATCACGCTCCCCCTTTTTGTATTAAGTACAAACCAACAGGCCCCCCGAACAGTACTCGGGGACTGCCTTTTATTTATCTATGAATGACGAGTGTCATATCCATGAATGTATTACTACATTTTGAATTTTTGTCCGGCACCGGGTTCGACTAGTCGGCCAGGGGACTGGCCGCCTTGAGCTCCCGAGTCCTCTCTTGTTGAAAGTCGCAGCTCAAAGAACTGACTGTCCGACTAGCAAGAGGAAAGACAGAAAGGACGCCCACACGAAAAACGGCTAAGGAACAACGAACCTATATAGCAAAGAGACGGCCTCCAAACATGCCTGCCGGCTACCAGAGTAGCCGGCTGGCCGGCTTCCTAAAAAAACTTAGCTTTAGTCCAGCAGAGCTAAAGTACTTCCCCCTCCCCAATCGGCCAGGCACTCCTCCGGCTACAGATTGCAGAGCAACTGTTTGACTGGGGAGGCGGCAACCAAGGGAGGGCGGCAAAGGAAAAAGCAGAAGGACAACAAGCAAAAGTACAAGGAAAGGCCAATTGCATAAGCTATATATACATAAAGCCGCCAACAGGCCGGCAGCAAACATAAGTTCGAATACACCCAGTGGGTGGAATTGTGCGAATTTAACCAAACATTGTTCTAAAGAGCAACAAGACAGGAAAAGCAAAAAATGGCGGACTAGGGCGCGACATGGAGGCCGAGCGGGTCGGTGAAGGCGGCCTCGCCGGCTGAAGGAGTGGCCGCCTAACGGGCCCCGGCTTGAACACCACCTGTGGCAGGAGGCGTGGAGGCGCGCGACGTAGTGTTGGAGGCGCGGTCAGACTAGGGCTGGCCGGCTACTCCACCAGCCGGCTCGGCGTCTTCACCCTCCTCCTCCTCCTCTTCGCCCTCGTCGCTGGAGTCGATCTCCTCCGCCGAGTCCTCACCGTACGCCGGGTCCAGCCCGAACCACTCTTCCGGCTGGGCGACTCCGTTGTCATCCACCTCGGGGGCGAAGACGCTGGTGTCGGTGTAGTCGGCGATCGCCGAAGCCCGCCGAATGATGGCCGGCCGCGCCGGCTCCAGCTCCGTGTCGGCTTGCTGCCGCCAGGTGGACAGCTGGTCTAGGTTCAGGCCGAGATACCAGGCCTTGACGAACTCCAGCGCCCGCCTGGCGCCGGAGCGAGCCGCCGAGGCCTTCCAAGCCTCGAAGCGGCCGACTGCCACCTCCAGCCAGTCGGCGGTCCGACTGGGGGTGCGAGGGACCGCTTGGCCGGGCCAGAGGGCGGCCAAGACTTGCGCCCCGGCACGCTGAAGCCGGCGGAGCAGCCGGTGAGCCGGCTGGATGCGAGCCTGGATCGCCAGGAGCTGTTCCTCCAGCGAGTGGCCGGCGGTTGGCGAGATTTCAAAGCCGGCCTGCCTCCGCGCCTGGCGACGGGCCACGATGGTCTGGTTAGCGGCAGTCGAATAGCCAGGGAAATACTCTGCGCGAAGAAGAAAAAAGGAAGAGAAGAACACCAAAATCAGAAAGCAAGCCAAAGTGGTAGACGGCAAGAAAGGACCGAGAGGTAGGCGGCTTACCGTCAACCAGATCTTTGATCTGGCCGTAGCCAGAGACCAGAGTCTGCCTGGCCTCAGCCCAGCCAGCCGCCTCCGTCTCGAACTCGGCCTGGAGAGTGGCTTCGCGATCCTGCGCAGCCTTCAGCGCCGCCTTGTGGCCTTCCTCCTGGTCGGCCAGCTTCTTGACCAGGCGGTCGCGCTCCTGCACCAAGGCGGCGAGCTCGGCATCCTTGGCACGAAGAGCAGTCTGGGACTCCGCCAGCTGTGCCCTCAGACTGGCATTGGCCGCTGCAGAGACGGCAGAAGAAGAAGAACAGTAAGAAATCGTCAAGGAAGATCCGACCCGACTGCTCAGCAGTCGGCCCGAATCTCGGGGACTACACCAAGTGGGTGCGCTGACGCGCCCCCACATGAGATAAAGATCAAGTCACGTACCTCGGCTCTCAGTAAGATCGGCGGTCTTCTGAGTCAGCTCCCGAGCCTGGGAGTTGAAGGCGACCGCTCGAAGGTTGTGGTAGTCCTGCAAGATGGACAGAAGACCGAAGTGAGAACAAAAACAGCAAAGACAAAACCTCCAAGAAGTTCCAAGCCGCCTGCTCAGCAGACGACTCGGAACTCGGGGACTACACCCAGTGGGTGCGCTGACGCGCACCCACGGAAGAAATCAAGATCAAGAAAAAAGCAAAGTCAAGAAGAAACAAGACGGGAGTACTAACCCGGATGGCCGCCCGCGTTGCGAGGAACTCGTCGGTGAACTGCCTCAGCGCTGCGGCTTGGCTTTGGAGCCGGGTCCGGACGTCTTGTGCAGCCACGTTCACTACGGTTGTCCCTCCGCCTGGCGTCCACGCCGAGGTAGCACTGGCCGCCTCCGCATCTCGGGCCGACGAGCTGGAGCCCGCGGCCGGCTGTGGCTCCGACGTAGCCTTCTGCGGCTCCGACGCGGCCTTCCCCGCACGCCGGCTTGGCGGCACCCGGATCGCCACCTCAGCCCTCGCGGCCGGCTCGCCCTCCGCCGACTGTGCAGGCGGCGGATCAGGCCGGCCACCTTGGGCCGCCCCAGTTGGCGGGGTCGGCTCCGGTGCCTTCTCCAAGATGATGACGTCGTCGCCGCTTCCGCCCAGCCCCGACTGGTCGCCGCTGGCTCCCCCTGGCGAAGGCTCCATGTCCCCAGGCGCCATGACGCGCAGCGGGGTGACCATCAAACCTCCCCCGCCGCCGCCGCGGCCTCAGCCACTGCCTGGGCCCTGGCTGCGGCCTCGGCGAGTGCCTTCGCCGCCTCCTCCTCCTCCCGTGCCGCCCGGGCAGCGGCCGCCTTCCGTGCCTCCGCCTCCCGTGCCTCTTGCTCCTCCCGCGCCTCCCGCGCGTTCCTTTCCTTCGCCTCCTGGAGGTCGGCGCGGGGGTCCACGTGGCGGGTGGTGCTCCCAAAGCCCCTTGGCGACTCGACGACGGAGCCGGCAGCCGCCCGCTCAAGTGACAACGGAGCTCTGATCGTTGAAGAAAAAGACGAGAGTTCAAGAACCACCAAAGAAAAGAAAGAAAGAGAGTACACAAAGAAAGATTCGGACTTACGCTGACACTGTCTGCGGTTGCTTCACCACCTTGCGGAAACGAGCCGCCTTCGCGGCCGCCTCCTCCCGCCTGGTGGCTGCCGCCCCGCCTCTGGGTTTCTTCGTTCGGCTGCCGAACAAGCCCTGGGCGGCGCGACGCTTCTGGCCTCCGCCCCGAGCAGGCTGCGCGGCGGAGGAGCCCGCGCCGGGTCCAGATGCCGGCTGGCGGCGCGGGACGGCTTCGGCTTCATCCTCGTCCGGCCAGTCGTCAAAGGTGGCAGTGAACCCGGAGCCGCCTGTTTCGCCGCCGGCTTGGCCTCCGCCCGGCTCGACGTCGTCGTCCATATGGACCGCCCCCAGGCCGGGGTCCTCCAGGTCATGTTCGGTCCGGTCGGGGACGAAGCGGCGCTCCGTGTCTGACCCGCTGGCCGGCCGAAGAAGAGGACTCTGTCAAAGAACAAGCCGACTAAGTTAGAGTCGGCCCAGAGGAACTCGGCAACGAAGAGAGAGAAAAAGACACAGGGAGAGCATACCGTAGGCGGCGGATTGGCTCGGCTATACGGCTCCTTGCCGAACTGCCACTCTTCGGTGAGTTCGCAGTTCGCAAGGTAGTTCACCATGTAGGCGACCTCATGGCGCGGCATCTCCTTGGTGCACATTCGGCTCGGATCGAGCTGGCCGCTCATCTGACAGATCAGATGAGGCCGGCTCTGGAGCGGAAGAACCCGACGCGTGACGAACACGGCCAGAAGGTCGGGCCCCGTCAGGCCTTCCGACTGGACCATCACCCGCAGTCGGGCGATGGCGGCGTTTCCCGGCTGCGACAGCGTCACAGCCCGGAAGGACCACTGGGGCAGCCTGCCCGCCGGTGGGCCGGCTACGTAAGCCGGCAGGTTGATGTAGTCGCCCTGTGGAGCAATGTTCCGCACGTAGAAGTACGACTTCTGCCACTTCTTCACCGATTGGATCAGCGTGATGACGGGGAAGGGGTTGTCGGCCGCCGATCTCCGCGACGCGATAAAGGCGCCAGTATGAGCCGGCACGCCTTTACTGCGCGTGCCCAGCTTCGACTGGAAGAACTCCCCCCAGAGCTCGAGGGTGGGGAGGACGCCGAGATAGCCCTCGCACAGGGTGACGAAGGCGGAGAGCAGCACCACCGTGTTGGGGGTGAGATGGTGCAGCTGGAGCTGATAGAATTCGAGCTAGGAGCGGAAGAAGGCGCTCACTGGCAGGCCGAAGCCGCGCAAGAAGTGCGAGCGGAAGACCACCCGCTCGCCCTCCTGCGGCCTCGGCGAGATTTCTTTCTCCGGCGCGAGGCGGACCTCCACTTTGTCCGCGCTGGGCAGCCGCCGCGTGTCGCGGAGGAAGTCGACGTGGTCATCATGGACGTTGGAGCCGTCCCAATCCCCGCCAAGCCTCTCTACGGTGGGAGGCATGGCGAAAGCTAGCACGGCGGCGGAGGAGCGTGCGGTGGAAGAGCGCGGCGGCGAGGCGCTGTCGCAAGAACTGGCAAGAGGAAGAAGACGGTGGAAGTAGGAGGAGCGTGCGAGGGCCTGCCTCCCTCCATCTCCCCCTACTTATAGTCTCACGAGGCCGAAGAGGCCGGACGTGGGGGGGGGAACGTGGGATTAACTACGCCCACTCCCCATGTCTCGCGATTATTGCGCTTAAATGCGAGCCGAAACTGCCGCACGGAACATGCGGGCGGTTTTGGGATACAAAGGATCTGCGCCTGGGCTGGGGCGCGGACGTGGCGGGCCCCCTCCCTGCGGCGACGTCCCGTCACGCGCGTGGGCTGGCAGGCTTTTCGGCCACGTGGTTCGCCGACGGCCCGTGGCCGGCCCGCGGCCCGGTGCACATGCCAGCGGGCTCCCGCCTCCGACTCCAGAAGATTTCGACTCAGGCGGCGCGCCTGACCAAGGCCGGCTCCCAGCTGCCGGCTTGTCACGATAGGAAGCTGATCGAGCTTCTCAAACCCCACTCCACCTCGAAGCCCAATCAGCTTCGGGGACTACTGTCGGAGTAAATGGCCACGGGTAGCCTAACCGACTGCCCCTGGTTCTTCTGAAAAAATTATCAGGCCTTGGGGCCTCCAAGCACTCCGAGCATTGGGCCGCCTTCCCTGGCTGGCTACCTCTGAAGCCGACTCCCGGAAGGCGACCCAGCTTCACCAACTCCTCCCCAGGACGACTACGGGGTGGCCGACTCCAAGAAGCCGGCCAAGAAGGACACCGATTCTTAGGAGCCGGCCGAGACCACAACCACCAAAGCTGTTCCAACATAACGGCGACACGACGAGGTGTGGCCACAGTGCGGCCCACTGCCCCCAAAGCCCGAGGCGGGCGTGGCTACAGGAGGCCGTACGGGACGGCCATCTCCCATGCGGCTCGGCACTGTAGCCATGCTGGCCACGGCGTCACCCACGACCGACTCCCGTACGGCCCGCGGGCGGCGGGCCCCTTCAGCCAGAGAGAGGCGTGAAGGCGGCCCGGCCTTTCCCAGTCGGCCAAGAGCGTAGCCGGCCTCCAGAAGCCGGCTACTCCCTTCCTCGAAGCAGGAGCCCCATTAAGGAGACAAGACGAGGTACGGCTATAGTGAGAGCCCCCGAGGCGGCCCACTGTAGCCACGCTTACCTCGACAAAGCCCTCGTCATCAGAGGCGCGGCTACAGTAAGCAGCCGCCGACAAGACCCTAGGCGGTGGGGCCGGCCTGTCGACCAAGTAGCCGGCAGCCGGCGGGACCCAGCAGCCGACGGAGAAGCCGGCGAGCGTAGACACTGACGGCTGGGACCAGAGCCCAGCCGGATTACCAATGTACCCCCGGGGGGTAGGCCTATATAAACCCCCCGGAGCACCCATGCAAAGGGTTCGCCTCTGAGCTTGGTTGGCCTCTGAGCATAGTTTGCTTCTAAGCATAGCACACACACACACCATAGATAGAGAGAAGCAAGAGCTAGCCTTGTTCTTCTTCTCCCTTGATCTCAACAGCTCTAGGAGCGATTGTAGCTACCTTTCGTCGATCTAGTGATCATGCGGAGACCCCGCCGAGCAGGACTAGGGGTGTTATCTCCTCGGAGAGGCCCGAACCTGGGTAAGATCCGCCGGCGTGCATGTCTTCGCCTCATCCCATTTCCAGGCACCGGCGACGTTTTATTGGCTCCCACAATGATAAGCCATCCCTTGGCATATGTCGCACCAACCACCCGACAATCACCATCCACCATGAATGGTGATGGTGGTGCATGCCTACAAAGGCTAGGTGTGTGCATGGGTAAACGGTCAACAACATAAATAAAGAACAACATATTCTATAGATACACGAATATGCTAAACATTTATATAAAATCGTATAGTGTCTCAATATTTTGGCACATCGTGTAATTGAATATCATCAAGCATGAAAATAACTATAGTCTAGCGCAAAAGCACGCGGACAGTACACATTATCATCAAGACGTGGTGCCGAGCATCAGTTACAATTATGATTTTCCACCTCACCATCCTTGCCGTCCTTCCTCACCTCCCTGTCGTGATTGGCAGCTCTCACATCAACATAAAATAATTCAATTTTAAATTTCAAACACAAAATCAAGTATTGTACTACTATTGCAACATCAAGATGC
>NC_057802.1:156342998-156470112 GCF_018294505.1 Triticum aestivum
AAATCAAGAAAGCATCAATGTAAAATAAAATAGAAACCTGGCCATTTGCAACCACAAAAAAAACCCAACAGATACCTGGGCATGATTTTAAACATAAGAGAAATTACCTAATACCTGGTAAGACACAAGACAAAACAAAAATAAAATGCACAAAATAAATAAACACAAAAGATGAAATTTCCTAAAGAAGAATAAATTAGTGGCATTGGTATCCTTTAAGAAGAAGAAAATAAAACAAATGACTAAATTTGCACACAGTTTACAAAGAAATTGTGCTTTCCTATAATATGCAAAAATAAACATATAATAGAGAAATGTTTGTAACAAAAATAAATTTTCTAAGGATGAATGAAATAGTGGCATTGTATTACACTTAAAGAAAGTGAAAACAATTAAAATAATGAGGTTTTCAAAGGAAGAATGAACTAGTGGCATTGGTCCCTTTAAGAAGACAGAAAATTAAAAAATTAAAGAAATATTGACAATATTTGCACACAATTTACAAAGAAATTCATTTTTATAGTATGCAAGAATAAGAATATAATAGTGGAATTTTGCAAAGATTAATTTTCTATTAAGGAATGATTAGTGACATTGTATTACACTTAAAGAAGAAAGAAAATGAACTAAAAACTACAAAATCAAAATAATTGAAAGAACGAATTAGTGCGTTGGTATTACCCTTTAAGAAAAATGAAAATGAAAACAAACTTAAGAAAACTTGCACACACACTACTACAGAGCCAAATAGCACTCACCGGCCAAATCATATCATCACTCACGGCTTCTGACCCATCTGTGCTCACGGTCAGTGATGAGATTAATATCACAGACAGGTTAGGCGACCGATCGGTGATGCTGCATAGCAGTGCGGTCCAACCCATCAGTGTTGATTACCTCGTGGTACTTATAAACAATGCATCACTAACTCACCATCCAGCTGAGACTGGTCAGTGATGTTTGGGTGGGTTGCACTTCTACAAGCCCCATGTTGCACTATAGCTTACAAAGGATACACATATGTATTAGCATATCATACATCCAGGAAGTACCAATATCATCGCTAAGTAGGTTCCATATATATCAACATTGTTGTGGCACATGGTACGAGCTACATGTGAGCTTCATTGGGATTTTTCCCGAAGAGGAGGGGAGATGTAGTACAATAGAGATAAGTATTTCCCTCAGTGAGAACCAAGGTTTATCGAACCAATATGAGAATCACGCAAACCCTCGTGAACAGCACCTGCACATACAAAAGCAAATACTTGCACCCAACACGGGCAAGAGGGTTGTCAATCTCCTTGAACTCGTTACTTGCAAGGATCAAATCTTGTATAGGTAGATGGATAAATTGCAAAACAAAATAAAAGATAAAAAATACAGCAAAGGAATTTTGGTTTTTGTAATATGGTAAAGTTAGACCCGGGGGCCATAGATTTCACTAGAGGCTTCTCTCTCGAACACATAGCATACGGTGGGTGAACAAATTGCTACTGTTGGGCAATTGATAAAAAAGCGCATAGTTATGACGATATCCAAGGCAATGATCATGTATATAGGCATCACGTCCGAGACAAGTAGACCGACTCCTGCCTGCATCTACTATTATTACTCCACCAATCAACCGGTATCCAGCATTAATCTATGGTATTAAGTATAAACAGAGTAACGTCTTAAGAAAGATGACATGATGTAGACAAAGTAAACTCAATCAATATGAATAAACCCCATCGTTTTATCCTTAATGACAACAATACAAATACATGTCTTGTCCCTTTCAGTGACTGGGATATAGACCACCACAAGATTGAACCCATCACAAAGCACCTCTCCCACTGAAGAAAAATCAATCTACTTGGCCAAACCAAACAGATAGATCAGAGAGAAATACAAAGCTATAATAATCATGCATAATAAAGTTTAGAAAAGACTTAGTTACTTCTCATGAATATTCAAATCATAAACCCACAATTCATCAGATCCCAATGATGACCCACAAGTATAGGGGATCAATCGTAGTCCTTTCGATAGGTAAGAGTGTCGAACCCAACGAGGAGCAGAAGGAAATGACAAGAGGTTTTCAGAAAGGTATTTTCTGCAAGCACTGAAATTATCGGGAATAGATAGTTTGGTCGTAAGATAATTCACAACGGGTAACAAGTAACAACTCTGGAAAAGGTGCAGCAAGGTGGCCCAATCCTTTTTATAGCAAAGGATAAGCCTGGACGAACTCTTATATAAAGTAAAGCACTCTCGAGGACACATGGGAATTATCTTCAAGTTAGTTTTCACCATGCTCATATGATTTGCATTCATTACTTTGATAATTTGATATGTGGGTGGACCGGTGCTTGGGTGTTGTCCTTACTAGGAAAAACCTCCCACTTATGATTAACCCCTCTCGCAAGCATCCGCAACTATGAAAGAAGAATTAACATAAATCTAACCATAGCATTAAACATAGGGATCCAAAACAGCCCCTTACGAAGCACCGCATAAACTAGGGTTTAAGCTTCTGCCACTCTAGCAACCCATCATCTACTTATTACTTCCCAATGCCTTCCCCTAGGCCCAAATCATGGTGAAGTGTCATGTAGTCGATGTTCACATAACACCACTAGAGGAAAGACAATATACATCTCATCAAAATATCGAATGATTACCAAATTCACATGATTACTTATAACAAGACTTCTCCCATGTCCTTAGGAACAAACATAACTACTCACAAAGCATGTTCATGTTCAAGATCAGAGGGGTAATAAATATCATTAAGGATCTGAACATATGATCTTCCACCAAATAAACCAACTAGCATGAACTACAAGGAGTAATCAACACTAGTAGCAACCCACAGGTACCAATCTGAGGTTTTGAGGCAAAGATTGAATACAAGAGATGAACTAGGGTTTGAGAGGAGTGTTGGGGAACGTAGTAATTTCAAAAAAATTCCTACGCACACACAGGATCATGGTGATGCATAGCAACGAGAGGGGAGAGTGTGTCCATGTACCCTCGTAGACCGAAAGCGGAAGCGTCAGCACAACGCGGTTGATGTAGTCGTACGTCTTCACAATCCGACTGATCCAAGTACCGAACGCACGGCACCTCCGAGTTCAGCACACATTCAGCTCGATGACGTCCCGCGAACTCCGATCCAGCAGAGCTTCACGGGAGAGTTCTGTCAGCACGACGGCGTGATGACGGTGATGATGTTGCTACCGACGCAGGGCTTCGCCTAAGCACCGCTACGATATGACCGAGGTGAAATATGGTGGAGGGAGGCACCGCACACGGCTAAGAGATCAAGAGATCAATTGTTGTGTCTAGAGGTGCCCCCTGCCCCCGTATATAAAGGAGGGAGGGAGAAGATGGCCCTAGAGGGGGCGTGCCAAGTGTGGGGAGTCCTACTAGGACTCCCAAGTCCTAGTAGGATTCCCATTTCCTTTCCGGAGTAGGAGAGAAGGAAAGAGGGGGAGAGGGAGAAGGAAAAGGGGGCTGCACCCCTTGTCCAGTTCAGACCAGAGGGGGGGGCGCCTCCTTCCTTTTGGCCTCTCTCCTCTATTCCTGTATGGCCCAATAAGGCCCAATACTTCTCCCGGTGAATTCCCGTAACTCCCTGGTACTCCGAAAGTACCCGAATCACTCGAAACCTTTCCGATGTCCGAATATAGTTGTCCAATATATCGATCTTTACGTCTCGACCATTTTGAGACTCCTCGTCATGTCCCCGATCTCATCCGGGACTCCGAACTATCTTCGGTACATCAAATCACATAAACTCATAAGACAATCGTCACTGAAACTTTAAGCGTGCGGACCCTACGGGTTCGAGAACTAAGCAATAGCAACATACTATACGATCAAGTGCTAAGCTAACGGAATGGGTCAAGTCAATCACATCATTCTCCTAATGATGTGATCCCGTTAATCAAATGACAACTAATGTCTATGGCTAGGAAACATAACCATCTTTGATCAATGAGCTAGTCAAGTAGAGGCATATTAGTGACACTCTGTTTGTCTATGTATTCACACATGTATTACGTTTCCGGTTAATACAATTCTATGAATAATAAACATTTATCATGAGAATAAGGAAATAAATAATAACTTTATTATTGCCTCTAGGGCATATTTCCTTCAGTCTCCCACTTGCACTAGAGTCAATAATCTAGTTCACATCGCCATGTGATTTAACACCAATAGTTCACATCACCATGTGATTAACACCCATAGTTCACATCGTCATGTGACCAACACCCAAAGGGTTTACTAGAGTCAATAATCTAGATCACATTGCTATGTGATTAACACCCAAAGAGTACTAAGGTGTGATCATGTTTTGCTTGTGGGAGAAGTTTAGTCAACGGGTCTGCCACATTCAGATTCGTATGTATTTTGCAAATTTCTATGTCAACAATGCTCTGCACGGAGCTACTCTAGCTAATTGCTCCCACTTTCAATATGTATCCAGATTGAGACTTAGAGTCATCTGGATCAGCGTCATAACTTGCAACGATGTAACCTTTAGGACGAACCTTTTTGTCACCTCCATAATCGAGAAACATATCCTTATTCCACTAAGGATAATTTTGACCGCTGTCCAGTGATCTACTCCTAGATCACTATTGTACTCCCTTGCCAAAATCAGTGTAGGGTATACAATAGATCTGGTACACAGCATGGCATACTTTATAGAACCTATGGCTGAGGCATAGGGAATGACTTTCATTCTCTTTCTATCTTCTGCCGTGGTCGGGCTTTGATTCTTACTCAATTTCACACCTTGTAACACAGCCAAGAACTCTTTCTTTGACTGTTCCATTTTGAACTACTTCAAAATCTTGTCAAGGTATGTACTCATTGAAAAAACTTATCAAGCGTCTTGATCTATCTCTATAGATCTTGATGCTCAATATGTAAGCAGCTTCACCGAGGTCTTTCTTTGAAAAACTCCTTTCAAACACTCCTTTATGCTTTGCAGAATAATTCTACATTATTTCCGATCAACAATATGTCATTCACATATACTTATCAGAAATGTTGTAGTGCTCCCACCCACTTTCTTGTAAATAAAGGCTTCACCGCTCCAAGATGCTTTGATCAACTTATCAAAGCGTATATTCCAACTCCAAGATGCTTGCACCAGTCCATAGATGGATCGCTGGAGCTTGCATATTTTGTTAGCACCTTTAGGATTGACAAAAACTTCTGGTTGCATCATATACAACTCTTCTTTAATGAATCCATTAAGGAATGCAGTTTTGTTTATCCATTTGCCAGATTTCACAAAATGCGGCAATTGCTAACATGATTCGGACAGACAGAAGCATAGATACGAGTGAGAAACTCTCATCGTAGTCAACACCGTGAACTTGTCGAAAACCTTTTGCGACAATTCTAGCTTCGTAGATAGTAACACTACTATCAGCGTCCGTCTTCCTCTTGAAGATCCATTTAATTTCAATGGCTCGCCGATCATTGGGCAAGTCAATCAAAGTCCATACTTTGTTCTCATACATGGATCCCATCTCAGATTTCATGGCCTCAAGCCATTTTGCGGAATCCGGGCTCATCATTGTTTCCTCATAGTTCGTAGGTTCGTCATGGTCAAGTAACATGACCTCCTGAATAGGATTACCGTACCACTCTGGTGCGGATCTCACTCTGGTTGACCTACGAGGTTCGGTAGTAACTTGATCTGAAGCTTCATGATCATCATCATTAGCTTCCTCACTAATTGGTGTAGGTGTCACAGGAACCGGTTTCTGTGATGAACTACTTTCAAATAAGGGAGCAGGTACAGTTACCTCATCAAGTTCTACTTTCCTCCCACTCACTTCTTTCGTGAGAAACTCCTTCTCTAGAAAGGATCCATTATAAGCAACGAATATCTTGCCTTCGGATCTGTGATAGAAGGTGTACCCAACTGTCTCCTTTGGGTATCCTATGAAGACACATTTCTCCGATTTGGGTTTGAGCTTTATCAGGATGAAACTTTTTCACATAAGCATCGCAACCCCAAATTTTAAGAAATGACAACTTTGGTTTCTTGCCAAACCATAGTTCATATGGTGTCATCTCAATGGATTTAGATGGTGCCCTATTTAACGTGAATGCAGCTGTCTCTAATGCATAACCCCAAAACCATAGTGGTAAATCAGTAAGAGACATCATAGATTGCACCATATCTAATAAAGTACGGTTACGATGTTCGGACACACCATTACGCTGTGGTGTTCCAGGTGGCATGAGTTTGTGAAACTATTCCACATTGTTTTAATTGAAGACCAAACTCGTAACTCAAATATTCGCCTCTGCGATCATATCGTAGAAACTTTATTTTCTTGTTACGAGGATTTCCCACTTCACTCTGAAATTCTTTGAACTTTTCAAATGTTTCAGACTTATGTTTCTTCAAGTAGATATACCCATATCTGCTCAAATCATCTGTGAAGGTCAGAAAATAACGATACCCGCCGCGAGCCTCAACACTCATCGGACCTCATACATCAGTATGTATTATATCCAATAAGTCAGTTGCTCGCTCCATTGTTCCTGGAGAACGGAGTCTTAGTCATCTTTGCCCATGAGGCATGGTTCGCAAGCATCAACTGATTCATAATCAAGTGATTCCAAAAGGCCATCAGCATGGATTTTCTTCATGCGCTTTACACCAATATGACCTAAACGGCAGTGCCACAAATAAGTTGCACTATCATTATTAACTTTGCATCTTTTGTCTTCAATATTATGAATATGTGTATCACTACGATCGAGATCCAACAAACCATTTTCATTGGGTGTATAACCATAGAAGGTTTTATTCATGAAAATAGAATAACAATTATTCGCTGACTTAAATGAATAACCGTATTGCAATAAACATGATCAAATCATATTCTTGCTCAACGCAAACACCAAATAACATTTATTTAGGTTCAACACTAATCCCGAAAGTATAGGGAGTGTGCGATGATGATCATATCATTCTTGGAACTACTTCCAACAGACATCGTCACTTCACCCTTAACTAGTCTCTGTTCATTCTGCAACTCCCGTTTCAAGTTACTACTCTTAGCAAATGAACTAGTATAAAATACCGAAGGGTTGCTATAAACACTAGTAAAGTACACATCAATAACATATCTATCCAATATACCTTTGTTCACCTTGCCATCCTTCTTATCCGCCAAATACTTGGGGCAGTTCCGCTTCCAGTGACCAGTCCCTTTGCAGTAGAAGCACTCAGTCTCAGGCTTAGGTCCAGACTTGGGCTTCTTCACTTGAGCAGCAACTTGCTTGCCGTTCTTCATGAAGTTCCCCTTCTTCCCTTTGCCCTTTTCTTGAAACTAGTGGTCTTGTCAACCATCAACACTTGATGCTTTTCTTGATTTCTTCCTTCATCGATTTCAACATCACGAAGAGCTTGGGAATTACTTTCGTCATCCCTTGCATATTATAGTTCATTAATAAGTTCTAGTAACTTGGTGATAGTGACTAGAGAACTTTGTCAATTACTATCTTATCTGGAAGATTAACTCCCACTTGATTCAAGCAATTGTAGTACTCAGACAATCTGAGAACATGCTCACTGGTTGAGCTATTCTCCTCCATCTTGTAGGCAAAGTACTGTCAGAGGTCTCATACCTCTAGACATGGGCATGAGTTTGAAACACCAATTTCAACTCATGGAACATCTCATATGCTCTGTGGCGTTCAAAACATTTTTGAAGTCTCGGGTCTAAGCCGTAAAGTATGGTGCACTAAACTATCAAGTAGTCATCATACCGAGCTTTTGCCAAACGTTCATAACGTCTGCATATGCTCCTGCAATAGGTCCGTCACCTAGCGGTGCATTAAGGACTTAATTCTTCTGTGTAGCAATGAGGATAATGCTCAGATCACGGATCCAATCCGCATCATTGCTACTAACATCTTTCAACTTAGTTTTCTCTAGGAACATATCAAAAATAAAACAGGGGAGCTAAACGCGAGCTATTGATCTACAACATAGATATGCTAATACTATCAGGTACTAAGTTCATGATAAATTTAAGTTCGATTAATCATATTACTTAAGAACTCCCACTTAGATAGATATCCCTCTAATCATCTAAGTGATCACGTGATCCAAATCAACTAAACCATGTCCGATCATCACGTGAGATGGAGTAGTTTTCAATGGTGAACATCACTATGTTGATCATATCTACTATATGATTCACGCTCGACCTTTCGGTCTCAGTGTTCCGAGGCCATATCTGCATATGCTAGGCTCGTCAAGTTTAACCTGAGTATTCCGCGTGTGCAACTATTTTGCACCCGCTGTATTTGAACGTAGAGCCTATCACACCCGATCATCACGTGGTGTGTCAGCACGAAGAACTTTCGCAACGGTGCTTACTCAGGGAGAACACTTATATCTTGAAATTTAGTGAGAGATCATCTTATAATGCTACCGTCGCTCTAAGCAAAATAAGATGCATAAAAGATAAACATCACATGCAATCAATATAAGTGATATGATATGGCCATCATCATCTTGTGCTTGTGATCTCCATCTTGAAGCACCGTCATGATCACCATCGTCACCAGCGCGACACCTTGATCTCCATCATGGCATCATTGTCATCTCACCACCTATTGCTTCTACGACTATCGCTACCGCTTAGTGATAAAGTAAAGCATTACAGGGCGATTGCATTGCATACAATAAAGCGACAACCATATGGCTCCTGCCAATTGCCGATAACTCGGTTACAAAACATGATCATCTCATACAATAAAATATAGCATCATGTCTTGACCATATCACATCACAACATGCCCTGCAAAAACAAGTTAGACGTCCCCTACTTTGTTGTTGCAAGTTTTACGTGGCTGCTATGGGCTGAGCAAGAACCGTTCTTACCTACGCATCAAAACCACAACGATAGTTCGTCAAGTTAGTGCTGTTTTAACCTTCTCAAGGACCGGGCGTAGCCACACTCAGTTCAACTAAAGTTGGAGAAACTGACACCCGCCAGCCACCTGTGTGCAAAGCACGTCGGTAGAACCAGTCTCGCGTAAGCGTACGCGTAATGTCGGTCCGGGCCGCTTCATCCAACAATACCGCTGAACCAAAGTATGACATGCTGGTAAGCAGTATGACTTGTATCGCCCACAACTCACTTGTGTTCTACTCGTGCATATAACATCTACATAAAACCTGGCTCGGATGCCACTGTTGGGGAACGTAGTAATTTCAAAAAATTTCCTACGCACACACAGGATCATGGTGATGCATAGCAACGAGAGGGGAGAGTGTGTCCATGTACCCTCGTAGACCGAAAGCGGAAGCGTTAGCACAACGTGGTTGATGTAGTCGTACGTCTTCACGATCCGACCGATCCAAGTACCGAGCGCACGGCACCTTCGAGTTCAGCACACGTTCAGCTCGATGACGTCCCACGAACTCCGATCCAGCAGAGCTTCACGGGAGAGTTCTGTCAGCATGACGGCGTGATGACGGTGATGATGTTGCTACCGACGCAGGCCTTCTCCTAAGCACCGCTACGATATGACCGAGGTGGCATATGGTGGAGGGGATCAAGAGATCAATTGTTGTGTCTAGAGGTGCCCCCTGCCCCCGTATATAAAGGAGGGAGGGAGAGGCCGGCCCTAGAGGGGGCGCGCCAAGTGTGGGGAGTCCTACTAGGACTCCCAAGTCCTAGTAGGATTCCCCTTTCCTTTCCGGAGTAGGAGAGAAGGAAAGAGTGGGAGAGGGAGAAGGAAAAGGGGGCTGCACCCCTTGTGCAATTCGGACCAGAGTGGGGGCGCGCGCCTCCTTCCTTTTGGCCTCTCTCCTCTATTCCCGTATGGCCCAATAAGGCCCAATACTTGTGGCACCCCGATCTGCATGGAGCAGGGGCCTTCGCACGTCAGCGCAGGATAACACCTGACGCACGACAGGTCCACAATATAGCATTCCAGGTACAAGAATATTCATCAAATACATGTATATAAGATTACATCATTGATGAATACAATTATCTGGCATAGCCCTAAGGCTATTTAAATGGCGGCGGAAGTCTTGGTTTGGGGGCTCATCAACTCTGGCTGGGCTCCATAACTCACAGGACTGGCAAGGTTACGGACTAGCACGACAGATCAAGCGAACAATACGGGTACGACCTACAAAACTGGCATGACACGCCAGGTCAGTACATTGAATGTACTTGCAAGACAACCAAATACATAGAATGCAAACAAGCAGAAGACAAGGCAAGAACCAAGCGTATGCAACCACCTATCTCATATCAGTTACTAAACATGTCATGATAAAGATGAACTAAGCATGAACAAAATCATAGCATCTACTAACATGGCAATGGCATGGCATATCAAAACATGCTTCTAACATGGCAATAGCAAAACATAGCATATCATCTCAATCATGGCATAATTTAACATATAAATCAATGCATGGCATGGCATCATGAAACTATGCTGAAAATAAACTACCAATGGTATCCAATGCAGACATAGCAGGTTAACTTTATGCAACCATCTTCTGTTCTGCCATGGTTCTTTAAATGCAACATATTACTCATGCAATGCAACCAAACTTGTGCACTGAGTCCCTCGGACTCTCTTAGCAACGGGTGGCCTCGCAACCGAACGGTAACCTTTCCGGTGATCACAACCATGACCAACACTTGGTCTACAACACTTATCGAGACCTCGTCTCGTGATCATATCAAAACATCGTCGTGACTTCTCACGACTATCTCATAGTCCAAGCCACCATATTCTCGTTATCACATATTTATTTACCAACTTAATTATTTCAGGTTTATCCTCCATTTCGACCAAGACCTGATAGTGGGACCTACTACGAACTTATGCCCATGACCGAGGACGCGGCTATCGATAGATTGAATACACTCTGCAGAGGTAGCAAACTGTACCCACACCACGGAACCCATGGCCTCGTCATCCCATTCGGGTGGACCAACGGCGTTCCGACGAAACCGACCTACTGCCATGACACTCTCCCGGCCACTCCGACCCACTCCCAACTGGGCTAGTTCTGGGTGGCCCCGTGTCTACCAAAGACACAACGACCACCGTCGTGGCCAAAACGTCTGTCAGGACCCCGATTCCAAGTCACATCGATCTAGGCGGTAACACCTCATACCACTTTGCGGCCTCACGCACGGTACTCCCACGGGAGTCGCCTTACCATGGTCCGGGACCGTTTGCGCCTTTTGGCTCACGTATATGATAGTGTCGCTAGCATCCATATGACAGAAAACCCGGGCCGACATGACTAGTCGTGAACCCAAAGTGGCACTAACTTACGGGGACAGGCATACATGAATCAACATCGAGCATGTTGGTCAGCAGTGTGCGAATCCGGGCTATAGCACTGGGCTAACAGGACTCCGGTGAACCGGGCTGTAGCAGGCTAGGCAGGACTCCGGATGTCACCGCGTGACATTTCCCCGAAGGGACAGACACAGGAACGAAGTGAAGCACATGCCGGCCAGTCAAGTGTTCCGGAGCAGTAGTGCTGGGCTAGCAGGAATCCGGTGAACCGGGCTGTAGCGGACTACTATGGCTCATGGACGGACAAGACTACATTTCCCCATAAGAGAGGCTACCAAGTATAAACAACTAGGTTGTCGGATCCCACACATGCCAAGCATTTCAATCATACACACAATATGCTCGATATGTGTAAATTCAACATGGCATCACAACATAACTCTATGACTCAAGTATTTATTCATTAGGCTCCGAGGAGCCAAGTATTACAAACATGGGTCTCATGACCCAACATACAGATCATACAAGCAACAAGCACATGCGGAAGCTTAACTTGTCTGAGTACAGACAACTACAAATGAAGAAGGCTGAGAAGCCTGACTATCTACAACACCCTCCCAAGGGTACAAAATCGTAGCTGAGGTAACAAGCTAAACATCAAAGTCCACGTGTAACTACTAGCGAGACTGATGTCTCTCTGCAAAACATAAAATAAGCAAACGTGAGTACAAATGTACCCAGCAAGACTTACATCCGAACTATCTACATATGCATCGGTATCAACAAAGGGATGGTGGAGTTTAACTGCAGCAAGCCAGCTTTGACTCGGTGGCTATCCTGAACTACGACTGCAAGTAACTCTTTTGAGGTGGCACACACGAGTCCACATATTCACCATATCAATACACCACTATGGATCCGCTCCCGTCTCCCTACGAGAACGCCATCCGTAGCACTCACGCTTATCTTGCGCATTTTAGAGTATCCACTTTCACTTGTCTATGAACTGTACATGCAACCCAGAAGTCCTTTTCCACGGACACCGCTATTCGAATAGATGATGTTAACCCTGCAGGGGTGCACTTCTTCACACACGCTCTCGCCACTTACCACCATGTACACGTCGTGTATCTCGGCAACCTTCAAGTGGAAGCCTGGCGAGGGAGTCGGCCATGACCTGACTAACCACACAAGTCTCTAGTCCAGGTTTATCGCCTATTCGGGTTCCATCTCCAAGGAGATCCGGCCGGGGTGTCGCTCACGGCCCCAAATGATGTGAGCAGGGTTCCCAAGCCCACCATCCGGGTGCCACTTGGTACACCGTGCCACTGTGCCTAGTCTGTCCCAAGCCCACCTGTACCGGGTGCCACGTGGTAGACTACTAGCTCTACCTACAAACACCAGAAACTAGTTGCAACTCCTGGACAGAGTTCAGGTTGATTAATAAGTCGAGAGGGGCCGAGTTACCGGAACCCAATGTGTGGTAGTAGCTATTCATGGATCACAAACACAGAACTCAGTTCCTGAGGACGGTTTCAATGAGACAACCCACCATGTACTCCTACATGGCCTCTCACCGCTACCTTTACCAAATCGTGTTCACACACTTAGCTCTCAACAGTAGGACATGTTCACCACATTCCAATTCATCCCCGATGAATCAGACCCGACACAACTCTAAGCAATAGCAGGCATGGCAAACAAGCATGAATGAGTAGGCACATCAGGGCTCAAACAACTCCTACTCATGCTAGTGGGTTTCATCTATTTACTGTGGCAATGACAGGTCATGCAGAGGAAAGGGGTTCAACTACCGCAGCATGTAACAGTTGAAATGTTGTTGTCCTAATGCAGTAAAAGAGAGCAGGAGCGAGAGAGTGGGATTGTATTGGAATGAACAAGGGGGTTTTGCTTGCCTGGCACTTTCGAAGATAGCATTGCGTCTTCATCAGTGTCAACGATCGTAGCGTCGGAACAACGTCTACCTAGGGGGAACAACACCGGCAAACAGAGAATAAACACAATCAATGCAATGCACAATATGATGCATGAACATGGCATCTATATGTGACGTTGTTTGTGCTAATGCAAACAACAACAAGTTCAATGGAGCTCATTTGAATCAAGGATTCAAATGCAACTCCAAACTTAAGCATTTTAAATGCCCTTGATGTGTTTTCATCTATACAGCAGGTTTAGGTTGGTTTGTCATGCATGAAACTAGTACAGATGGATAGATTGAATTTTTCTGATAATTTTTCATATATAAATTATTTCATTCTGAGCTATGGTTGATTTTCTAAGATTTTTCAAAGTTTAGGTTATTTTCGGGAGATAAATAAATCATTTGGATTTATTTAAAATCCAGAAAACATTACTGCGTCAGCAAAGCGTCACGGTGATGTCAGCAGGTCAACAGGGCGGTCCAGGTCAAACCTGACCTGTGGGGCCCGCACGTCAATGTAACAGGGCAAGAACAGAGGCTGACCAGTAGGGCCAGGTCAATGTTGACGTGGCAGGGTCAACTGACATGTGGGGCCGGCTGGTTTAATTTAAACTAATAAGGGAATAAATCCCAGGGTTAATTAGGGCATGGGGCCCACTATCAGTTCAACATGGTTTAGTTAGCGGGGTGATTAGCCCCTAATTAAGTGTGCCACGCCATCCACAACGGCGGTTAGCCGCCGGCGACCGAATCGCGCGGCGGTGGCGCTCGGGGTCGCGCTGTAGTCCACGGGATCGAGAGCCGTTTGGACCTACGGCTAGCTGGGGGCAGCGCGCATCCAGTGGAACACACGGGAGGTCGTGGGGTGGCCAGGGGCGACAGCGGCATCGACCTGGGCAGCGGCCGGAGTTCGGGCAAGTTGCAAAATAGCGCTATGGTGAATTAGCGGGGAAGACAAGTTGTTCTATGGCCTCCTGGAGGTGCGGGGAGCACAACTAGCTCGGGAATTCGAGCGGAGAGGCACGGCAGAGCCATGGCCGACATCCATGGCGGACGGCGCCGCTCGGTCGAAGGGGCCACGGCTAGAGGACGAAAACGAGAGGGAAAACAGTGGGAGATGATGCGGGGGCTCACGTTGATCTCGCAGAGACGCTCAGAGTGCTCGGGGAGGTCCTGTACGCGGCGAAATCGACGACGGCGATCCACGGCATCGAGGAAGAAGACGGCGTTGAAGGCCGCTCTACAGGGCGTCCGGGCTTGCGTGGGTCTTCGAGGAGGAAGAGGCGGCCGTGGCGGTTCTTTAGAGCACGAAGAGAGGTCGAGGGGGGAGGCTGTGGCTACGTAGGCGATGAGCGGCGGCGACGGGCTCCGCTCGGGAAGAGAGCAGAGAGGGGAGGGAGAGAGAGCTGCGAGGAGGGGAGAGGGTTGTGCATGGGGCGTGCATGGCGTCGTCCGGGAGGTCCAGAGGGAGGCGGCAAGCAGGAGGTGGCCGGGGCGCGTGCTTGCGTGCGGTGGCCACGCGCCTCTCATCCTCCTGGTGGGAGGTTGAGGGTGACTGGCACTGCGCTGTGGGCTGGGATGCACAGTAGCAGGCCGGCCAGCTGGACAGGTAAGGGCCAGGTAAGTTTCTCCTTTTCTCTATTTTGTTTCTGTTTTCTATTTCTAACATTTGTTTTAATTTGGTTTTTGAACCAAACTAATTTTGTTGCTTCCGATAAATTTTGCAGGGACTAAAAGAACTATTCCATAGCCCCTCAACAAAAATCATAATTATTGGAGCAATAAAGTATTTATAGTATTTATTTGCTCCAATTTAAAATACAATATGTGTTAATTCAACAATCCAAAATGTCATGCAAAAATGTGCATCATCTCTTGTTGCTGTTTCCAGCATTTTCCTAAAATGATGAAATTTTTTGAAGGCCATTTGGGTTCACTGAAAAATATTTTAGTTGAACCTAGTGGATTCCTTTTTATGCTAGGGTTTGAACATCCCCCGTTTCAAGTTCATTTGAAAATTTAAAGATGATGCACACATGAAGGGCTAGCCTAGTGCATACCAGGACTAGGGATGTGACAACTCGCCCCCACTAAACAAGAATCTCGTCTCGAGATTCAAGACGTGAGGTAAGAAGACAAAGGGGACACAAAGCTAGTACAATCTTCACGATCCAGATGCCCTTCTCGAAGATGTTGATTCATTGCTTCAAATTGATCTTGACGCCTTTACTTTTGAGATCTTCATCGAAAACGACGACAAAAGGAACGAGGTACCCTACATGAATTGATCTTCTCAAAGATCGAGCAACTCATGATGAACTCGCGAAATGAGACGTTGAATCATCTCTTGAGATGAGCCACAAACACACATCAAGAGGTGATGGAAGGCAGATGACGAAGGTTCAAATTGGTAGGCAACAAGTCCACGCCTAATAAGATGGTGGATGGCTTCCATAGTGGCGAGGAGTTAATTGCCATGATCCCATAACGGGGCACCTTAGGGAAGATGACTCATAGAATCATTCCCTTAAGTGGCAAAAAGAATTACTTTTGATATAGAGATCATTGAAACTCACTATAGTCCCATAGGTATGAGACTGATTTGAGCGAGAGTAGTACTAGGATGGGTGACCTCCTGGGAAGTCCTCGTGAAAGGGTTTCATATCTAAGGGTTGTGATAGGCTTGGCGAGCCAACGTAAAAACTCGCCAGTCTTTTGGGTATGAAACCCATTTGGACAAGAGTAGTACTAGGATGGGTGACCTCCTGGGAAGTCCTCGTGAAAGGGTTTCATATCTAGCCTACCCCAACTTGTTTGGCATAACAGGCTTCATAAGTAATCATCATCATCATTGAAACTCACTATACCAAGCTAGGGCAATTCGCAATCGATCATTTGAAGGAGTTCGAAGGAATGGCATACTCAGATCGGAAAGGAAACTATGGTTATAGACAACTCGGCAAACGGGAGGCACATTCCAGTGGATACCGAGGATATAACCTAGTGACTGAGTGTGCTCTCAAGAACTTGAGCCTTTCCATACTCATAAAGGTCTTACCAACATCCGTGCTGAGGATCCTGGCAACACATCTTACTACCATGATGAATAGTGATGGTCAAAGCAGATACAAAGGAGGACAACACTTTCTCAAATTTCACCTTAGCGATGCCAAGGAAACGAAATCTGGATGTTCGACCGAGAGACATTTAGCACTCCGCTTCTAATGTTCTCCTTGATGTGCTAGCGTAACCCATTCATAGATATGGTTTGGTATCTAGAACATCAAGTAAAAGGTCGGACTTCGGGAGCACAAGAATCCATTAGGAATAACTACGGAAGTAAATCCTACGGAATCCTTATGGGGAGGTGGCCAACTTTATCAATCAGGATACTACAATAATAGCTCTTCCGGCTGGGTGTGTTGGCCACGACATCCACCTTACCGGTTTAGAAAGACCAACATTATAATTCCTGGGAAAAGGTCCAACCATCATGTCTGCCTGAGATTCAGATCCGGTTAGTGTCAGGATATTTCAGACAACGTGTCTGGAAAGAAAGTTTGCAACACAAACCGACGAGATGATGTTGCGAGATTCTCGGGAAATGAACTACAGTAGTAAGCTCCAAAACATGAGCTGGTTCTGCTACACACATGTGAACACGCTGTCCAAGACAAGCAAGACCACGTAGAAGTCCTACAACGAAACACTACTGAGTTCTGATTGGGAACCATAATTGCGGAGAGCGAAGTCCTGCGCATGTACCTTTGGGTCCTTAAGGATTAGCACTTAAGAACTTCTTTTCCTTGAACAAATCAACCAGTGGCTTTGTGTGCTAGGGAATACGTATGGAGTGGAGGTAATTAATCTACCAAACCATATAATACTTCGCACGTATGCATCACTGATTTGGGATGATTCCAGGGGAACAAAACAAACCTTTCTCAAATTCATGGCGGCAACTTACACCTAATGCACGTGAACTTGGAGAAAGTCACTTCTTTCACCCAAACATATACCTCATGAGCGGAACACGAAGGCAATGCTTACAAAAGTTTCCAACACTAGCTCAATGTTCAACATGAATCATGGAGGATACAAGATGCTGCTGATGGGCTGAACAGCAACTCATCGTAATTTCCATATCACTAGAATTCCACCATTATGTGAACAATGTGATAGTATTGGTCAGACCAAAAGATGTAATGGTGTATGCTCGGGGGATCAACCACGAGTAAGACAACATTACGAATATCATTGGTTCTGATTTGATTTGAGGATAGCCCATACTCAATCAAAGTTTGGATAAGATGATAGGTCCATTAGCTGAACACGAAGATCAATCGATGAAGATATCATCTTTCTTCAACACACACAAACATAAGGATATCCCTTTGAAAATGAACTAAATCAGGCAGCTTTTATCCTCCAACTCTCCAAGTTGTTGTTCATCTTAACCAACTAGCTCAGGGGTACCCAACACAGATTCTTGGAGAAGGGGTGGTTACAAGGAACCAACTTGATCACGAGCTCAACATAGCGGTCAACGAATAGCCTGGTGATACTTCCGAGAAGATATTCAAATAATCACGAACCACTGATATGTTACTAAGCTCGAGAACAATCTTGCTTTTCAGGCAAGACGATGTGGTCAAGAGAGTGATGGATTGACACAATCCTAACTCTTTGATCAAAGAGTGCCCTAGGAAATATGGACTAGGTAGCACGATCAATCTTAAGATGTTGATTCAATAACCAACACGCTAAGAATGAAATTATTGTCCATTAACTACCAAGCAGCGGAGTTGCTAGGAGTATTGATTTCACTCATCACAGTTCTTTTGTCGGCATTCTGGTTACAATAACACGGAACCGAGGAATGAAACAATGATGGCGAGAAGTATCACTTCGTCAAGAATTCACAAGAGATGGTGCAATTCTCATGGCAATCCTGACATAAAGGGGGGTAATACTCCAGGGTAGAACAGAGCAAAAGCTGGATTGGCATTTGATCTGCAGAGCACAACTACTTTGACCCAATCCTAGAAATGGATGAGGTACTGGAGTTTGTTTCTCCTAGTCATTCCGAAATAGAACAACTTGACGGACTACAAGAATAATAGGCATCGATGAACACGAATGCACACATACTCTTGACTCTCAATTGATAGTCGAAGATCAGATAAAAACTAAAGAGGGACAACTCAAGGGACATATATCTTTCTGAGTTGTGGATGCCTAGATTAATATGTCGAGCAAAGCTCAACATTTCTTCTGGATAACCCAGGCAGAAAGGTAGAACTGGCAGATTCACAATATAGAATGGATGACTCATCAAGAGCACTCTGGTTGTGATCTTTTTGTTCAAAAGAACTTCTGCCATCAGCAGTTCATTGTATTTGGAAGAAAGAAATACCACGGACCTTGAGGACTATCACAAATGTTACTAGTATCCTAAAGGAACGAGCAAACAGTATCTACACGAAGTAAGTAGAGTGAATCTTGGGTTCGAGAACCCAGGAATAGAATACCTACCAACTAAATAACATCACAAGATGCTTTCAAGAATAATGGCCAGAATCATCACACTGGGAACATAAAACATGGCTCGATTACTAGGTGACTCCCTAAAACACCTAGGGTCATAATAATAGCTCCAACATATATGTCGAGGCAATAGAGTACCTCAACTCACCGAGTAGTGTGGTTGAACTAGCCCAAAGGGACATCGGGAACGGAAAGAAGGGATTTACAAATGCATCAGACTATTTCAAAACCTGGGATGACTCGAACAGCATAACGGCTATAAATGCTCAAAAAGATTTGAGACATCCTGCAAAATGGTGGCATGACCACTCAACATCACAATATCAAGTTTCCAAGTCCACCTAACAACACACTGGAGTAGTAGAAACTGAACTGAGGCTTGAGACCAACAATCCTAAGAGTCTACAGATTAGTAACACGTGATCCTGATAGAAAGATGAGAAGCCTAGTTCTTAATCCCCGCAGAAAACAAGAGGTTGACTCAGATCAAAAGGGCATAAGGTAAAGGAGTAAAAAGAGCCTTACGTTGCCTTCCACAATCAATTCCATTATATAACTAAAGCATTTCTAGACTCAACTTCGACCGGTTTGGCTTGGTAATCCTACAGGCAGTCAGGCTCTGATACCAAAGCTATCAGGACCCCGATTCCAAGTCACATCGATCTAGCCGGTAACACCTCATATCACTTTGCGGCCTCACGCATGGTATTCCCACGGGTGTCGCCTTACCATGGCCCGGGACCGTTTGCACCTTTTGGCTCACGTATATGATAGTGTCGCTAGCATCCATATGACAGAGAACCCGGGCCGACATGACTAGTCGTGAACCCAAAGTGGCACTAACTTACAGGGGCAGGCATACATGAATCAACATCGAGCATGTCGGTCAGCAGCGTGCGAATCCGGGCTGTAGCACTGGGCTAACAGGACTCCGGTGAACCGGGCTGTAGCAGGCTAGGCAGGACTCCGAATGTCACCGCGTGACATTTCCCCGAAGGGACAGACACAGGAACGAAGTGAATCACATGCCGGCCAGTCAAGTGTTCCGGAGCAGTAGTGCTGGGCTAGCAGGACTCCGGTGAATCGGGCTGTAGCGGACTACTATGGCTCATGGAAGCACAAGACTACATTTCCCCATAAGAGAGGCTACCAAGGATAAACAACTAGGTTGTCGGATCCCACACATACCAAGCATTTCAATCATACACACAATATGCTCGATATGTGTAAATTTAATATGGAATCACAGCATAACTCTACGACTCAAGTATTTATTCATTAGGCTCCGAGGAGCCATGTATTACAAACATGGGTCTCATGACCCAACATACATAGCATACAAGCAACAAGCACATGCGGAAGCTTAACTTGTCTAAGTATAGACAACTACAAATGAAGAAGGCTGAGAAGCCTGACTACCTACAAGACCCTCCCAAGGGTACAAAATCGTAGCTGAGGTAACAAGCTAAACGTCAAAGTCCACGCGGAACTACTAGCGAGGCTGAAGTCTCTTTGCAAAACATAAAATAAGCAAACGTGAGTACAAATGCACCCAGCAAGACTTACATCAGAACTATCTACATATGCATCGGTATCAACAACGGGGTGGTGGAGTTTAACTGCAGCAAGCCAGCTTTGACTCAGTGGCTATCATGAACTATGACTGCAAGTAACTCTTTTGAGGTGGCGCACACGAGTCCACATATTCACCATATCAATACACCACTATGGATCCGCTCCCGTCTCCCTACGGGAACGCCATCCGTAGCACTCACGCTTATCTTGCGCATTTTAGAGTATCCACTTTCACTTGTCTATGAACTGTACAGGCAACCCAGAAGTCCTTTTCCGCGGACACGGCTATTCGAATAGATGATGTTAACCCTGCAGGGGTGTACTTCTTCACACACGCTCTTGCCACTTACCACCATGTACACGTCGTGTATCTCGGCAACCTTCCAGCGGAAGCCTGGCGAGGGAGTCGGCCACGACCTAACTAACCACACAAGTATCTAGTCTAGGTTTATCGCCTATTCGGGTTCCATCCGCAAGGAGATCCGGCCGGGGTGTCACTCACGGCCCCAAACGATGTGAGCAGGGTTCCCAAGCCCACCATCCGGGTGCCACTTGGTACACCGTGCCACTGTGCCTAGTCTGTCCCAAGCCCACCTGTACCGGGTGCCACTTGGTAGACTACTAGCACTACCTACAAACACCAGAAACTAGTTGCAACTCCTGGACAGAGATCAGGTTGATTAATAAGCCGAGTGGGGCCGAGTTACCGGAACCCAATGTGTGGTAGTAGCTGTTCATGGATCACAAACACAGAACTCAGTTCCTGAGGACGGTTTCGATGAGACAACCCACCATGTACTCCTAGATGGCCTCTCACCGCTACCTTTACCAAATCGTGTTCACACACTTAGCTCTCAACAGTAGGACATGTTCACCACATTTCAATTCATCCCCGATGAATCAGACCCGACACAACTCTAAGCAATAGTAGGCATGACAAACAAGCATGAATGAGTAGGCACATCAGGGCTCAAACAACTCCTACTCATGCTAGTGGGTTTCATCTATTTACTGTGGCAATGACAGGTCATGCAGAGGAAAGGTGTTCAACTACCGCAACATGTAACAGTTGAAACGTTGTTGTCCTAATGCAGTAAAAGAGAGCAGGAGCGAGAGAGTGGGCTTGTATCGGAATGAACAAGGGGGTTTTGCTTGCCTGGCACTTTTGAAGATAGCATTGGGTCTTCATCAGTGTCAACGATCACAACGTCAGAACAACGTCTACCGAGGGGGAACAACACCGGCAAACTGAGAATAAACACAATCAATGCAATGCACAATATGATACATGAACATGGCATGTATATGTGATGTTGTTTGTGCTAATGCAAACAGCAACAAGTTCAATGGAGCTCATTTGAATCAAGGATTCAAATGCAACTCCAAACTTAAGCATTTTAAATGCCCTTTATCTGTTTTCATCTATACAGCAGGTTTAGGTTGGTTTGTCATGCATGAAACTAGTACAGATGGATAGACTGAATTTTTCTGATAATTTTTCATATATAAATTATTTCATTCTGAGCTATGGTTGATTTTTTTAAGATTTTTCAAAGTTTAGGTTATTTTCTGGAGATAAATAAATCATTTGGATTTATTTAAAATCCAGAAAGCATTACTGCGCCAGCAAAGCATCACGGTGATGTCAGCAGGTCAACAGGGCGGTCCAGGTCAAACCTGACCTGTGTGGCCCGCACGTAAGTGTAACAGGGCAAGAAGAGAGGCTGACCAGTAAGGCCAGGTCAACGTTGACGTGGCAGGGTCAACTGACAGGTGGGGCCGACTGGTTAATTTAAACTAAATAGGGAATAAATCCCAGGGTTAATTACGGCATGGGGCCCACCGTTAGTTGAACATGGTTTAGTTAGCGGGGTGATTAGCCCCTAATTAAGTGTGCCACGCCATACACAACGGCGGTTAGCCGCCGGCGACCGAATCGCGCGGCGGTGGCGCTCGGGGTCGCGCTGTAGTCCACGGGATCGAGCGCCGTTTGGACCTACGGCTAGCTGGGGGCAGCGCGCATCTAGTGGAACACGCGGGAGGTCATGGGTTGGCCAGGGGCGACGGCGGCATCGACCTGGGCGGCGGCCGGAGTTCGGGCAAGTGGCAAAACAGTGCTACGGTGAATTAGCGGGGAAGACAAGTAGTTCTACTGCCTCCTAGAGGTGCGGGGAGCACAACTAGCTCGGGAATTCGAGCGGAGAGGCACGAAAGAGCCATGGCCGACATCCATGGCGGACGACGCCCCTCGGTCGAAGGGGGCCACGGCTAGAGGACGAAAACGAGAGGGAAAACAGTGGGAGATGATGCGGGGGCTCATGTTGATCTCGCAGAGACGCTCAGAGTGCTTGGGGAGGTCCTGTACGCGGCGAAATCGATGGTGGCGATCCACGGCATCGAGGAAGAAGACGGCGTGGAAGGCCGCTCTACAGGGCGTCCGGGCTTGCGTGGGTCTTCGAGGAGGAAGAGGCGGCCATGGCGGTCCTTCAAAGCACGGAGAGAGGACGAGGGGGGAGGCTGTGGCTACGTAGGCGATGAGCGGCGGCGACGGGCTCCGCTCGGGAAGAGAGCAGAGAGGGGAGGAGAGAGAGCTGCGAGGAGGGGAGAGGGTTGTGCACGGGGCGTGCGTGGCGTCGTCCGGGAGGTCCAGAGGGAGGCGGCAAGCAGGAGGTGGCCGGGGTGCGTGCTTGCGTGTGGTGGCCACACGCCTCTCATCCTCCTGGCGGGAGGTTGAGGGTGACTGGCACTGCACTGTGGGTTGGGCCACACAGTAGCAGGCCGGCCAGCTGGACAGGTAAGCGCCAAGTAACTTTCTCCTTTTCTCTATTTTGTTTCTGTTTTCTATTTCTGACATTTGTTTTAATTTGGTTTTTATACCAAACTAATTTTGTTGCTTCTGTTAAATTTTACAGGGACTAAAAGAATTATTCCAAAGCCCCTCAACAAAAATCAGAATTATTAGAGCAATAAAGTATTTATAGTATTTATTTGCTCCAATTCAAAATAAAATATGTGTTAATTCAACAATCCAAAATGTCATGCAAATATGTGCATCACCTCTGGTTGCTGTTTCCAGCATTTTCCAAAAATGATGAACATTTTTGAAGGCCATTTGGGTTCAGTGAAAAATATTTTAGTTGAACCTGGTGGATTCCTTTTTATGCTAGGGTTTGAACATCCCCCATTTCAAGTTCATTTGAAAATTTAAACATGATGCACACATGAAGGGCTAGCCTAGTGCATACGAGGACTAGGGATGTGACAACGTCCCTCACGGGGACCGGTACCAAATTTTTTAACAACGGGCACACAAGGTTATGTACGCCTACCTGATCAGGGTAAGCATGCCCATAACCTTTCCTAGGGTGAGCCACCGGCGAGAGGCACGACAATAGATCGCATTAAGGCCTTCCCAAAAAGGCAAATGTGGCTGCACTGAAAAAGTTCGATTTGGTGGCACTATGACTCGATCCCATCGATGACGGAGGAGGTTTGTTATTATTAAGCCATTTTAATTCCTTCTCCATCATCATGAACATGAATGCAACAATGAGCATGTAGCATACAAATGCATGAACAAAATATTGAACTTCTCAAGTGCACAACTATAGCATCAAGAACATGACAATACCAAGTAATAGCATATCAACGGTGCATTACAATCCTCATAACATTTTATAACGATGACATGCAAATAAAGTAGAGTAGTGACATGGCATTATCAATAACAACATTCTAATTAGCATGGCAAACGATATCGTAAAAACACAAGCATGCATGACAGGCATAATGGAATAACTGCAGACGGAAACGATATGAAACAACTGCAACTACACACACAAGGTGCAAGCAAAGTCAACATGCAAGTTCTGGGCTCATGATAAGAGGTTGGCTTGCCTGGGGGTCGACAAAGACTCCGGGAAGAAGGGGGAAACGATCGCGGAACGATTTGCCAGAAACAGTTCTCTCTCGGAGGGGCTGTTTACGGGCAAGGGCAAAATGGTCATTTGCACTGTGTGAAAACATAATTGTCGGAGTAATTAGCCACGGGTAGCCTAACCGACTACCCATGGTTCTTCAAAAATTATCAGGCCGATTGAGCCTTCAAGCGTTCGAAGCATTGGGCCGACTTCCCCTGGCCGACTACCGCAGGGGCCGGCTCTCCAAAGGCGGCCCGGCCCCGGTGACCTCCCCCAAGATGGTTACGAGATGGCCGACTCCAGGAAGCCGGCGCTTAGAGGACCGACTTCCAAGAGCCGACCATGAAGCACGCCGACTCCACAAAGCCGGCCAAGACCGCACCCACCAAAACTACACCCACGTAACGGTGACAAGACGGGGTGTGGCCACAGTGCGGCCCACTACCCCCGGAGCCCGAGGCAGGCATGGCCACAGGACGCCGTACGGGTCAGCCATCTCCCGTCCGGCTCGGCACTATAGCCATGCTGGCCTCAACGTCATCCGCAACAGACGTCAGTACGGCCCACGGGGGGCGGGTCCCTTTAGCCAGAGAGAGGCGTTAAGGCGGCCCGGCCTCTCCCAGTCGGCCAAGGGCGTAGCCGGCCCCCAGAAGCCGGCTACCCCCCTCCCTCGAAGCATGTGCCACATTAAGGAGACAAGACGAGGTAAGGCTACAGTGAGAGCCCTCGAGGTGGCACACTGTAGCCATGCTTACCTCGATGAAGCCCTCGTCATCAGGGATGAGGCTACAGTAAGCAGCCGCCGACAAGACCCCTAGGCAGTGGGGCCGGCCTGTCGACCAAGAGGCCGGCAGCCGGCGGGACCCACCAGTCGGCGGGCCCCAACGGCCGGCGGAGTGCAGACACCGACGACCGGGACCCGCGCCCAGCCGGATTACAATTGTACCCCCAGGGGGTAGGCCTATATAAACCCCCCGGGGCACCCATGCAAAGGGTTGGCTTCTTAGAGTTACACACACACCATATAGAGAGGGAAGTGAGAGCTAGCCTTGCTCTTCTTCTCCCTTGAACCCGACAGCTCAAGGAGCATTTGTAGCTACTCTTTCTTATCTAGTGATCATGCGGAGACCCCGCAGAGCAGGACTAGGGGTGTTATCTCCACGGAGAGCCCCGAACCTGGGTAAGATTCGCCGGCGTGCATGTCTTCGCCTCATCCCGTTTCCAGGCACCGGCGACGTCTTACTGGCTCCCACCATGATAAGCCACCCGTTGGCATATGTCGCACCTACCACCCGACATTTGGCGCCCACCGTGGGGCCAGGTGCACCGTCGTCCGGAGACCTGTTCTGGACGGGAACCCTTTTCCTCCCCCGCGAGCGCAGCCAGCCTGCTGCGCCCGATGGCGTTTGCCTCGACGCGCTGCAAGGCGTCGACGACGCCTGCGCGGCAAGCTGCCTCGCCGATCTGCTCGGCGAGACTCGCATCTCCGACGAGCCCTCGTCCGACGCGGGCACGGACTACCCCGAGAGCCGCCTCGTCAGCCTCCTCGACCAGCTTCACGTCTCTAGCGAGCCTGCTGCAGATGTGGAGTCAGTCGGCTCCACCGACCCGATGCTCGTCGACTCCGACACGGCATCGCTCGACGCCTACCCCTCCGACGTGGTGGTCTTCGATGATCCTCTCCCTCGAGCTGACAGTGGCAGCAGCGCTGTCACCGAAGTGTAGGTCATCAGCCACGTCGCCAACTCGGGCGAGAATGCCCACGACGCCCTGCAAGCGGCGATGCACGACCTATCCGTCCCCATCCCGGCCGACGCCGACGCCGAGACCCTGGAGGCACGCCGCCTCGCCCTCGTCGCGGAAGGCCAGAAGATAGCCTCCATGAGACGTCTCACCGAGGCCCACCAGCGCGAAGTCGACCGCGCCGCCTTCGGTACGCCGCCGCCTAGCGGGCCGAGCCGAGCCGGATTCGTCCAGAAGTGCGGCGCGGCTATCGCCAGCATGCTGGGGGCGGATCGCCCCATCTACGCCACCCCGCTCGAGAATCTGCGTGCCGCTCAGGCGGCCGCTGAAGAGCTAAATGGGCTGGGAGCAGACGAGCTCCCCTACATGACAAGGCGGATCCAGCAGCTGATCGACGCGGCTGCAGAACGGCATGAAGCCGGCGCCCGCGCCGATAGTCATCCCCCGCGCCGAGAGCACGCCACGACGTCCCGCTCGCCGAATGCAAGCGGCGCCTGCCAGAGGAAAGACAAGGAGCCGGCTGCTAGCCGCAGCCGGACTCGTATCACCATCGAGTGCGACGCGGAAGGCCGCCCTCGAGCGGTGGAGCGCCAAGGAAACCCGCCTCCTCCCCCGCTTCGAAGGGAGAGACGTCTCACCCCGCCGCCCGTCACGCACCCGACTCTTGGTGACCGACTAGGCCGCCGAGAAGGAGTCGGCGAGAACGACGCCCGCCACCGGATCGACCGCCTTGCTCGATCTCTGGTGCTAGAAGAAGAAGACGATGTCGGCCCGCCGTGCTTTGGCCCCCGCATCCGCGACGAGCCCTTCCCCAAAGGGTTCTCGCTCCCCAGAGACACGCCCAAGTACAACGGCTCAGTGAAGCCGGAAGATTGGCTCATCGACTACTCCACTGCTGTCAGCATAGCCAATGGCAATCGGCGCGTGGCCGTGAAGTACGTCCCCCTCATGCTGCAAGGCACGGCGCGCACCTGGCTCAACAGCCTCAAGCCCTACAGCATCAACAGTTGGCTGGACATCACAGAAGTCTTCGTCCGCAACTTCACCAGCACGTACAAGCGGCCTCCCAAGCCTCGCCAGCTCTCCCTATGCGTCCAAGGGCCCAACGGGTCGACCCGCGACTATCTCACGCGGTGGACCGAGCTCCGCAACTCCTGCGAGGGGGTGCACGAGGTTCAGGCCATCGAGTACTTCACCGTCGGGTGCCGAGAGGGCACCCTCCTCAAGCACCGACTCCTCTGCGATGAGCCGGCTACCCTCGACGAACTGCTGATCATCGCGGACAAGTACGCCACGGCCGACTCCTCGATGAAGACCGAGCTCCGAGTGGACGCCTCTGGGAAGGTGCTCGCTCCGGCTCCAAAGACGCTGGCTGGCGACTCCAATCGGCGCCCCTACCAGAACGATCACAAGCGCAAGGCCCCCATGCCGCCTTCCACCAGCCGGCAGGTGGCCACAGTTGAAGGTGAGCAGCCCGAAGAGCGGCCCGCTCCCAAGAAGAAAGCTGGCAGGCCGGCTTGGCAGCCGGCATTCTCCTACGAGCAGACTCTTGACGCCCCCTGCAAGTTCCACAGCGGCGCGAAGCCGTCCAAGCACACGACCCGAAAATGCCACTGGCTCACGCGAATATCCAAGGGCGAAGGGCTGGTGCCGCCTCCGCCTCCCGGCCCGCCGCCTCGAGCCCCCCAGCAGCAAGCGGCTCGGCCAGCAGTCGGAGCCATCCAAGACGAATTCCCTGAAGAGCACGCCGCCTACGTCGTCTTCACCAGCCAAGCCGAAGACAAGCACAGTCGGTGCCGTCAGCATCAAGAGGTCAACGCAGTCGCCTCTAGCGCTCCCGAGTTCATGCACTGGTCCGAGAAGCCCATCAACTGGAGCCAGGCCGACCACCCAGAGGTGATGCCATCCCCTGGCTCCTATGCACTGGTCTTGGATGTCACCCTCGCGACGGAGAGGCGAGCTGCCCGATTCTCCCGCGTCCTGATAGATGGCGGAAGCAGTATCAATATACTGTACCGCGATACCATGGAGAAGGTGAACATCAAGGCAAAGCAGCTTACGCCAAGCCGGACCGTGTTCCATGGCATCGTCCCCGGCTTGTCTTGTTCCCCGATTGGCAAGATCAAGATGGATGTTCTCTTCGGAGACAAGGATCATTTTCGCCGAGAAGCGATCTGGTTTGAGGTAGTGGATCTGGAGAGCCCCTACCATGCTTTACTTGGCCGACCTGCTCTAGCCAAGTGCATGGCTGTGCCCCACTACGCCTACCTGAAGATGAAGATGCCGAGCTCGAAGGGGATCATCACCGTAGCCGGCGACTACAGGAAGTCCATCGAGTGCGCCATGGCCAGCAATCGGCTGGCCGAGTCCCTTGTAGTGGCAGAAGAGAAGAAGATGCTGGAGCGGGTTGTGGCCATGGCCGGCAAGCAGCCGGCCCTGTCCCCCAACCCCAAAGATTGTGATGCACAGGGCTCCTTCCAGCCGGCCAAAGAGACGAAGAAGATACCCCTGGACCCGGAGAACCCGGAAAGGTTTGCTGTCACTGGGGCAAACCTGGACAGTAAATAGGAAGGCGAGCTCGTCGACTTCCTCCGTGAGAATCGAGATGTCTTCGCATGGTCCCCAAAGGACATGCCGGGCGTCCCGAAGGATTTCGCCGAGCACAAATTGCACGTCCGAGCCGACGCGAAGCCAGTCAAGCAGCCCCTTCGCTGACTGTCCGAAGAGAAGCGAAGAATCGTAGGAGAAGAGATAGCCCGGCTCCTCGCCGCTGGCTTTATTATGGAAGTGTTTTTCCAGAGTGGCTTGCCAACCTAGTTCTGGTATTGAAAGAGAATAACAAGTGGCGTATGTGTATAGACTACACCAGCCTGAACAAGGCCTTCCCCAAGGATCCGTTTGCTTTTGTCAGGACCCCGATTCTAAGTCACACCGATCTAGCCTGTAACACTTCATATCACATTGCGGCCTCAGGCACGGTACTCCCACGGGTGTCGCCTTACCATGGCCCGGGACCGTTTGCTCCTTTTCGCTCACGTATATGACAATGTCGCTAGCATCCATATGACAGAGAACCCGGGCCGACATGGCTAGTCGTGAACCCAAAGCGGCACTAACGTATGGGGACAGGCATACATGAATCAACATCGAACGTGTCGGTCAGCAGCGTGTGAATCCGGGCTGTAGCACTGGGCTAAGAGGACTCCGGGAACCCGGGCTGTAGCAGGCTAGGCAAGACTCCGGATGTCACCGCGTGACATTTCCCCGAAGGGACAGACACAGGAACGATATGAAACACATGCCGACCAGTCAAGTGTCCAGAGCAGTAGTGCTGGGCTAGCAGGACTCCGGTGAACCGGGCTGTAGCGGACTACTATGGCTCAAGGAGGCACTAGACTACATTTCCCCATCAGAGAGGCTGCCAAGGATAAACAACTAGATTGTCGGATCCCACACATACCAAGCATTTCAATCATACACACAATATGCTCGATATGTGTAAATACAACATCGCATCACAACAAAACTCTACAACTCAAAGTACTTTATTTAAAGGGCTCCAGAGAGCCTTACATAACATGTTCATACAGATAGGGGTCACATGACCTGACACTCAAGTCATACAATCATACAAACACATGCGGAAGCAACTTGTCTGGGTACAGACACTAGAAAGAAAGAAGGCTTGACGAAGCCTGTCTATCTACGTAGGCCCTTCACAAGCCTAGATCACCACCTGGGTGGCAAGTCACTCGTCGTCGTCGAGTTCTACATATAACCCATCGGAAGGGGCGGTGTTGTCGTCTGAAAACAGTAATTGAAGCAACATGAGTACAAAGGTACTCAGCAAGTCTTACAACAGATCCTACTATACATGTTCATTCTCATGAAGGTAGTGGAGTTATTGCAGCAAGCCAGCTTTGACTCTTGGCTAAGCTATCCTACGAGACACCACTTGTAAAATAGTTTTCGCACACGAGTCCACTAATCACCATCTCAATACTCCACCGTGGATCCTCCCTCGTCATCCCACGAGAGAGCCATCTGCGGTACTCACACTTATCTTGAGGCTTTTAGTAGTATCCATTTACTTTTCTATGAACTGCATAAGCGACCAGGTAGTCCTTTACCGCAGACGCGGCTATTCGAATAGTTTTATACCCTGCAGGGGTGTACTTCGTCACACACGCTCTCACCACTTACCGTCGCTACACGACATGTACTCGGCAACCTTCAAGCGGAAGCCCAACGTGGGTGTCGGCCACAGCCTACCTAAACACTCAAGTCTCTAGTCCAGGTTTATCGCCTATTCAGGTTCCATCCGCAGGGAGTCCGGCCGAGGTTTCCACATACGGCCCCAAACGATGTGTGCAGGGTTCCCGGACACCAAACGGGCGACTCGGTACACCGTGCCACGAGCCTACCGCATCACAGCCCACCCCTTGGTCAGCGCTGTCCACGGCCTCCAGCTTACTACAAACACCAGAAACTACGTGCAACTCCTGGACAGAGGACAAGGGTGATTAAGAAGCCGAGGGGGTCCATTGGTTTCGGGCCCGATGCGTGGTAGTAGCTGAATCTTAAATCACGCATATAGATCTCAGTTCTTAGGGACTGTCTCAATGAAACAACCCACCATGTACTCCTACATGGCCTCCCATCGATACCTTTACCAAATCGTATTCAACACCTCACTCTCATTACCGACACACGCTTTCACTCTAGTTCATCACCCTGATGAGCCAGACCTGACACGACTCTAAGCGTAGCAAGCATAGCATTGTAGGAACACAACATGGCTCAATCAACTCCTACACATGCTAGTGGGTTTCATCTAGTTACTGTGGCAATGACATGTCATGCAAAGGAAAGTGGGTTCAACTACCGCAACACACAGCAGTTTGAATCGCGTTGTCTTAATGCAGTAAATGAGAGCAGAAGCGAGAAGATGGGTTTGTATCGAAATGATCAATGGGTTGCTTGCCTGACGGAGTGGTGGTGGAATGCTGCCCTTCAGTTGGATACTCGTGAATATCCTCGGAGGCAGAACCTACCATGATGAACACATCGAAGCACAATCAACACCAAGCAAAGTGCAACAATATGATGCATGCATGAGACATGGCAAAATGGATGTATTGGGCTAATGCAACTAAGACCAGATGGGTTTGGACTATTTTGAATCAAAGATTCAAATTCCAAGTTCATAAATGGCCCATGTTAGTGCTTTATTTGTTCTGCATTAAACAGGAGGTTAATTTGCTTAAACATGCATGAAACCAGTACAGATGCATAGAATGGATTTTTCTGATCATTTTTCATATATAAATCTTTTCATTCTGAGCTATAGATTATTTTCTATGATTTTTTGAAGTTTGTGATATTTTCTGGAATTTCCTGTATAAGAATAATTCCAGTAATTAAATTACTTATTGCGTCAGCACTGTGTCAGGATGACATCAGCAAGTCAACTGGGCGGTCCAGGTCAAACCTGAACGGTGGGACCCGTCTGTTAGTGTCACAGGGCTAATCCTATTTTAGTTAATCTAAACTAGGAGATTAACAGGGGCTGGCCCCACATGTCAACGACCCAGGGGAGTCAAACCCCTCGTCAACGGGCCTAACACGCCAGCGGTTAGCCGCCGGCGAGGTCAGCGGCGCTCCTGTGCCTCGGGTTTGCTCTACGGGGCACCGTTCGAGGCGCCGTTGGGCTCTACGGTTATCTGACGCAACGGCGCGTCCGTTGGTGGCCGTGGTTGGGCCTGGGGTGGCTGGAGTCGACGGCGGCGAGCTCTTTTGCGGCCGCCGGAGTTCGGGTGCCGACGAAAATGACGACACGGTGCACGGGAGGTTCAATGGTTAGTCTCTACGGGTGCTGCAAGTGCTCATGAAGATGACAGACATATGCACTGGACCATTCGGTCACCGGAGCCTCGTCGGCGACGAGCTCGTGCGGCGGCGTGTGCGGTGCTGCTGGTTACAGTCGAAGCAAAAGGCGGCAGCAAGAATGAGAGGATGGGGAAGGGGCAGAAGCTCACGGCAAAGGCGATGAGCTAGGCAGCGCTGTCGGGGACGAACTGCTGCGGTGGTGACGGCGAAGGGGATCTCCGGCGGTGGGCGGTGAAGGCGAGGTCGAAGCAGTGGCTTCGGGGCGAGCGGGCGCTCGGGGCTCGACTTGCTCGAAGGAGAAGGCGACGGCGGAGCTGCTAGACATGGTCAGGTGACGCGGAGACGGCGGTGGCTACGGCTACGCCGGCGAGGTGGCAGCGGCTGCGTCGGCCATGGTGGAGGAAGGCGAGGGAGAGGTGCAGGGGACGAATGGAGGTGTCCAGGGGCTCGGGGGCGCGACGTGGAGGTCGTCCAGCTCGTCCACGGGCGAGGCGGCAAGCAGGTGGCGCCGTGGCGAGCTCGCACACGCCGGCGTCACCTCCCTGCCTGCTCTGGCGGGAGCAAGCAGCTGACTGGCATGGGCCAGCATAGTGCTGGGCCGCCAGGTGGGCTGCCAGGTAAGTTTCCCTCTCTGCTTTCTGTTTTTGTTTTTATTTGTTTTTGTTCTGTGTTTTGAAATAGTAGGAATACTATTCCATTTAGGAAAAACCTGAAAATATTCAGAGGCACATTTTAAAATATTCTCAACAGCCTAAAAATACCTTCAAGATTATTTGGGCATTTTAAAATATTTATAGGATTTAAATTGCCCAAATGCAAATACTCATGGCTTGGTGCAAAATCCAGAATAGCCTCCAAAAATATGAAACCATTTTTGGCAGAGGTTTTAGCCAGGACCAAAGATGATGAACATTTATGGAGGGCATTTCAAGTTCATTGAAAAGTATTTTAGTAAACCCTAGTTGTGTCCAGGGGGGTGCTGGGGGTTTCTGTCATCCTCATTTCAAGTTTCTGTGAAAAGTAGACATGATGCAACACTCTAATGCATGAACTAGCTAGGATGTGATAGCTTTGCCACAGATTGACCAAGTGATAGACTCCACAGCCGGATGCGAGCTGTTGAGTTTTTTGGATGCCTACTCAGGGTACCATCAGATCAAGTTGGACCCAGCAGACCGCCTGAAGACTGCCTTCATCACACCATTTGGAGCTTTCTGTTACCTGACTATGACATTCGGCTTAAGGAACGCCGGTGCCACTTTTCAGCGTTGCATGCAGAAATGCCTCCTCAAGCAACTCGGCAGAAATGCCCAAGTCTATGTAGACGACATTGTGGTGAAGACAGAGAAGCGTGGCACCCTGCTGGAGGACCTCAAAGAAACATTCGCCAACTTGCGCCGATTCCAAATCAAGCTCAACCCCGAGAAATGCGTGTTCAGAGTGCCAGCCGGCCAGCTGTTAGGCTTTCTGGTCTCCGAACGCGGCATCAAGTGCAACCCTATGAAGATCAAGGCCATCGAGAGGATGGAGATTCCCACCAAATTGCGAGATGTGCAGAAGTTCACCGGGTGCCTGGCCTCCCTAAACCGCTTTATCAGCCGACTAGGAAAGAAGGCTCTCCCCCTGTACCGACTCATGAAGAAGTCCCCTCACTTCGAGTGGAATGACCAAGCCGACCAAGCCTTCCATGAGTTGAAGAAGATGCTAACCACTCCGCCTGTCCTGGCAGCGCTGACTGAGAAGGAGCCCATGCTGCTCTACATTGCCGCGACTAGCCGAGTAGTCAGTACAGTTGTTGTGGTCCAGCGCCCGGAAGAAGGCCGAGCCCAGCTAGTCCAGAGGCCGGTGTATTACCTAAGCGAAGTACTATCCAGCTCAAAGCAAAACTACCCGCACTACCAGAAGATGTGCTATGGGGTGTACTTCGCCGCCAAGAAGCTGAAGCCCTACTTCCAAGAGCATCCCATCATGGTCGTGTGCACCGCCCCGCTCGCCGAGATCATAGGCAGCCGGGATGCATCCGGCCGGGTGGCTAAATGGGCCATTGTGTTGGCACCATACACAATCTTCTACCAACCCCGCACCGCCATCAAGTCCCAAGCATTGGCCGACTTCCTCGTCGACTGGGCCGAGACCCAGTACCTACCGCCGGCTCCCGACTCTACCCATTGGCGAATGCACTTCGACGGGTCCAAGATGCGCACCGGCTTGGGAGCCGGCATCGTCCTCACCTCTCCCAAAGGCGACAAACTCAGATACACGCTGCAAATCCACTTCGCCGCCTCCAACAACGTGGCCGAGTACGAGGCACTCATACACGGTCTCCGGCTAGCCAAAGAGCTTGGCATACGCCGGATCCTGTGTTATGGCGACTCAGACTTGGTGGTCCAGCAGTCGTCTGGCGACTGGGACGCCAAGGACGCGAACATGGCGAGCTATCGATTCCTCGTCCAGCAGATCAGTGGGTACTTCGAAGGGTGCGAGTTCCTTCACATGCCAAGGGCCGACAACGACCAAGCAGATGCCCTAGCACGGATCGGCTCCACCCGACAGGCCATACCGACCGGCGTCTCCCTCCAGCGCCTCCTCAAGCCGTCCATCAAGCCGTCTCCAGAGTCGGACTCTATCTTCGTACCGCCTATTAAAGATGCAGCCGGATCCGACTGGAGGAACCCCGCAGGCGGCACGGGGTCTTCGACAACTGGCCCACCGACTGCCGTAGTCGCACCCGGCCCGGGGACTGCAACAGTCGGCCCGGGGACTGCAGCAACACAAGAAGCGGTGGCCGACTCCAATTTCACGCCACCCGACCCACCCACCCGAGTCATGGTGGCTACACTAACAGAAGAAGAAGTCACAGGTCCATCTTGGGCCCAGCCCATCCTCAGATTCCTAGTCAGCAGAGAGCTGCCGGCTGATGATATCTCAGCAAGACTACTGCAACGACGAGCGGGAGCATATGCAATAATCAACAGAGAGCTTGTTAAGCGCAGCGTCACTAGAGTCTTCCAGCGCTGTATCGAGCCAGAAAAAGGAGTGGCAATCCTCAAGGATATCCATCAAGGCGAATGCGGCCACCACGCAGCCTCAAGATCACTTGTGGCCAAAGCTTTCCGCCACGGCTTCTTTTGGCCGACTGCTTTGGAAGATGCCAAAGAGATAGTCAAGAGCTGCAGAGGATGCCAAGTCTTCAATTCCAAGCAACACCTGCCGGCTTCTGCACTCAAGACCATTCCCCTCACCTGGCCCTTTGCCGTCTGGGGACTGGACATGGTGGGCCCTTTCAAGACAGCCCGCGGCGGCTTGACACATCTGCTTGTCGCCGTGGACAAATTCACCAAGTGGATCGAAGCGAAGCCGATCAAGAAGCTGAACGGGCCGACTGCCGTGACATTCATCACTGACATCACTACTCGGTACGGCATGCCGCACAGCATCATCACCGACAATGGCACGAACTTTGCCAAAGGAGCACCGGCACGTTTCTGCGCGACGCAGGGTATCCGACTGGAGTTAGCGTCCGTTGCCCACCCGCAGTCAAACGGCCAGGTCGAGCGAGCAAATGGACTCATCCTCTCCGGCATCAAGCCCCGACTGGTTGTACCACTAGAGCGATCGGCCGGCTGCTGGCTCGATGAGCTGCCGACTGTCCTCTGGAGTCTGCGTAGTACCCCCAACAAGTCAACTGGCTTCACTCCGTTCTTCCTTGTATATGGTGCCGAGGCTGTCATCCCAACCGGCATCGAGTTTGACTCGCCTCGGATCACCATGTACACGGAGGCGGAGGCCAAGGAAGCAAGAGAAGACGGCGTCGACCTACTAGAAGAAGGCCGACTGTTAGCTCTCAGCCGGTCCGCCATCTACCAGCAAGGGTTGCGCCACTACCACAACCGCAAGGTCAAGCCAAGATCCTTCCAAGAGGGCGACCTTGTGCTTCAGCTGATCCAGCGAACAGCCGGCCAGCACAAGCTCTCGGCCCCTTGGGAAGGCCCCTTCGTCATCAGCAAGGCACTAGGCAACGACTCCTACTACTTGATCGACACGCAAAAACCAAGAGCACGCAAGAGGGATGACTCCGGCAAGGAGTCGGAGCGACCATGGAACGCGAACCTCCTGAGAAGATTTTACAGTTGAAAGCAGTATGTATCATGCTACCCTTTTGTATTAGTATGAAACAACAGGCTCCCCGAGGAGCACTCGGGGACTGCCTTATTTATCTATGAGTGACGAGTGTCATATCCATGAATGTATTATTACATTTGATTTCTTGTCTGGCACCGGATTCGACTAGTCGGCCCGGGGACTGGCCGCCTTGAGCTATATTACAAGTTCTACCTGAAGTTAGACAAGTAGTGTGCCGGCTCCCGAGTCCTCTCTTGTTGAAAGTCGCAGCTCGAAGAACCAACTGTCCGACTAGCAAGAGCCAATGCAGAAAGGATGCCCACACGAAAAACGGCTAAGGACTAACAAACTTATATAGCAAAAAGACGGCCTCCCACCATGCTTGCCGGCTGTCAGAACAGCCGGCTGGCCGGCTTCCCAAACACTTCGCTATAAACCAACAAAGCTAGAGTACTTGCCCTCCCAATTGGCCAAGCACGTCTCCAGCCACAGATTGCAGAGCAACTGTCTGAGTGGGGAGGCGGCAACCAAGGGAGGGCGGCAAAGGAAACAGCAGAAGGATGAAAAGCAAAGAACGAGGAAAAGCCAAACGCATGCATAGTCATATATACATATAAAGCCCCCAACAGGCCGGCAATCAACATAGTTCGAATACACCCCCAGTGGGTGGAATTGTGTAAACTTAACAAAATATTGTTCCAAAAGTAACAAGACAGGAAAACAAAAGATAGCAGACTAGACTAAAGGCGCGGTGCGGGAGCCGGGTTGGTCATTGGAGACGGCGTCACCGGCTGAAGGAGTGGCCGGCTGGCGGGTCTCGGCCTGGTCACCACCGGTGGCGGGCGACGCACCCGCGCATGACGGGGTGCTGGAGGCGCTGTCAGGCTGAGGCTGGTCGGCCGCTCCACCATCCGGCCCGGCGTCTTCACCCTCCTCCTCCTCCTCTTCGCCCTTGTCGCTGGAGTCGATCTCCTCTACCGAGTCTTCACCGTCTGCCGGGTTCAGCCCGAACCACTCCTCTGGCTGGGCAACACCGTTGTCATCTATCTCAGGGGCGAAGGCGCTGGTGTTGGTGTAGTCGGCGATCGCCGAAGCCCGCCGGATGATAGCCGGCCGCGCCGGCTCCAGCTCCGTGTCGGCCTGCTGCCGCCAGGTAGCCAGCTGGTCCAGACTCAGGCCGGGATACCAGGCCTTGACGAACTCCAGCGCCCGCCTGGCGCCGGACCGAGCCGCCGAAGCCTTCCAGGCTTCAAAGCGGCCGACTGCCACCTCCAGCCAGTCGGCAGTCCGACTGGGGGTGCGGGGAACCACTTCGCCGGGCCAGAGGGCGGCCAATACTTGTGCCCCGGCACGCTGAAGCTGGCGGAGCAGTCGGTGAGCCGGCTGGAGACAGGCCTGGATCGCCAAGAGCTGCACCTCCAGCGAACGGCCCGCGTTTGGTGCAAATTCGGCGCCAGCCTGCCTTCGTGCTTGGCGGCGGGCCTCGATGATCTGGTTGGCGGCAGTAGAGTAGCCAGGGAAGTACTCTGTGCAAGAAAGAAAGAGAAAGAAGAGAAAACACCAAGTCAGAAAACGAGCCAAAAGTGGCAGACGGCAAGAAAGGACGAAGAAGTAGGCGGCTTACCGTCAACCAAATCTTCGATCTGGCCATAGCCATTGATCAGAGTCTGTTTCTCTTCGGCCCAGCCAGCCGCCTCTGTCTCGTACCCGGCCTGGAGGGCGGCTTCGCTGTCCTGCACCGCCTTCAAAGCCGCCTTGTGGCTGTCTTCCTGCTCGGCCAACCTCTTCGGCCAGGCGGTCATGTTCCTGCACCAAGGCGGCAAACTCGGCCTCCTTGGCACGAAGGGCAGCCTGAGAACCTCCCAGCTGCGCCCTCAGGCTGGCGTTGGCCGCTGCAAGGACGGCAGAAAAAGAAGAAGCAATAAGAGGAAGTCGTCAAGGAAGATCCGACCCGACTGCTCAGCAGTCGGCCCGAATCTCGGGGACTACACCCAGTGGGTGCGCTGACGCGCCCCCACGTGAGATAAGGGACGAAGCACTTACCCCGGCTCTCAGTTAGGTCGGCGGTTTTCTGGGTCAGCTCCCGAGCCTGGGAGTTGAAGGCAGCCGCGCGAAGATTGTGGTAGTCCTGCAAGACAGGCAGAAGATCGAAGTAAGAACGAGAATAGAAAAGCTAAATCCACTAAGAAGTTTCAAGCCGCCTGCTCAGCAGCCGACTCGGAACTTGGGGACTACACCCAGTGGGTGCGCTGACGCGCCCCCACAGAAGAAACCAAGATCAAGAAGAAGCAAGATAAGAGGACTTACCCGGATGGCCGCCCGCGTCGCAAGGAATTCGTCGGTGTATCGCCTCAGCGCCGTAGCCTGGGCCTGGAGCCGGGTCCGGACGTCCTGCGTGGCCACGTTCATCACGGCCGTCCCTCCGCCCGGCGTCCATCCCGAGGTGGCGCTGGCCACCTCCACATCCTGGGCCGACGAGCTGGAGCCCGCGGCCGGCTGCGGCTCCGACGCAGCTTTCTGTGGCTCTGACGCAGCCTTCCCCGCGCGCCGACTCGGCGGCGTCCGGACCGCCAGCTCAGTCCTCGCGGCCGGCTCGCCCCCCGCCGACAGCACAGGCGGCAGATCAGGCCGGCCGCCTTGAGCCGCCCCAGTCGGCGGGGTCGGTACCGCCGCCCTCTCCAGGATGACGATGTCGTCATCCCTCTCCAGCCCCGGCTGGTCACCGCCGGCTTCTCCTGGCGGGGGCTCCGGGGCCCCAGGCGCCGCGACGCGCAGTGGGGTGACCAGCAAGGCCCCCTCCGCCGTCGCCATAGCCACAGCCTCTGCTTGGGCCTTGGCCACGGCGTCAGCACGCCCCTTCGCCGCCTCCTCCTCCTGCGCCGCCTTGGCGGCGGCCGCCCTCAATGCCTCCGCCTCCCGCGCCTCCCGCTCCTCCCGCGCCTCCCGCGTGTTCCGCTCCGTCGCCGCCAGAAGATCGGCACGGGGGTCCACGCAGCGAGTGGTGCTCCCAGATCCTCCTGGCGACCCAACGACGGAGGCGGCAGCCGCCCGCTCGAGCGACAATGGAGCTCTGGTTGTTTGGAGAAAAAGACAAGGATTCAGGAGCCACCAGAGAAAAGAAAAAAGAGTACACGAAGGAGTATGTACTTACGCCGACACCGTCTGCGGTTGCTTCACCGCCTTGCGGAAGCGGGCCGCCTTCGCGGCTGCCTCCTCCCGCCTAGTCGCCGCTGCCCCGCCTCGGGGCTTCTTCGGCCGACTGCCGAACAAACCCTGCGCGGAACGACGTTTTTGCCCGCCGCCCCGAGCAGGCGGCGCAGCGGATTAACCCGCGCCGTGGCCAGACGCCGGCTGACGGCGTGGGACGACTTCAGCCTCATCATCGTCCGGCCAGTCGTCGAAGCTGACTCCAAGCCCGGAGCCGCCTGCTTCGCCGCCGGCTTTGCCACCACCCGCCTCGGTGTTGTCGTCCATAGCAGCCGCCCCAAGTCGGGGTCCTCCAGGTCGTGCTCCGTCCGGTCGGGGACGAATCGGCGCTCCGCGTCCGACCCGCCTGCAGGCCGAAGAAGAGGGCTCTGTCGAGACAAGCCGACTAGTCAGAGTCGGCCAAGAGGAGCTCGGCGACAAACTGAGAGAAGAAGAAGAGACAAGGAGAACATACCATGGGCGGCGGATTGGCTCGACAATATGGCTCCTTGCCGAACTGCCAGTCTGCGGAGAGTTTGCAGTTGGCAAGGTAGTTCACCATATAGGCCACCTCGTCGTGCGGCATGTCTTTTGTACACATCCGGCTCGGATCGAGCTGGCCGCTCATCTGACAGATCAGATGAGGGCGGCTCTGGAGCGGTAGTACCCGGCGCATGACGAAGGCGGCCAGCAGGTCGGGCCCCGACAAGCCCTCCGACTTGATCATCGCTCGTACTCGGGCGACGGCTGCGGTTCCAGCCGGCGTCAGCGTCATGGCCCGGTAGGACCAATGGGGCCGCCTGCCCACCGGTGGGCCGGCTACGTAAGCCGGCAGATTGACGTAGTCGCCCTGCGGGGCAACGTTCTTCACGTAGAAGTATGACTTTTGCCATAGCTTCACCGACTGGATCAGCGTGATGACGGGGAAGGGGTTGTCGGCAGCCACCCTCCGCATCGCGATGAAGGCGCCACTCTGAGCCGGCACGCCTTGCATGCGCGTGCCCAGCTTGGACTGGAAGAACTCCCCCAGAGCTCGAGGGTAGGGAGGACGCCGAGGTAGCTTTCGCACAAGGTGACGAAGGCGGACAGCAGCACCACCGTGTTCGGGGGGAGGTGGTGCGGTTGGAGTTGGTAGAACTTGAGCCAAGAGCGGAAGAAGGCGCTCACGGGCAGGCCGATGCCGCGCAAGAAATGCGAGCGGAAGACTACCCGCTCGCCTTCCTGCGGCTCCGGCGTAATCTCCTTCGCCGGCGCGAGACGGACCTCCACCTTGTCCGCGCCGGGCAGCCGCCGCGTCTTGCGGAGGAATTTGACGTGATCCTCGTGGACGTTGGAGCCGTCCCAATCCCCGCCGTACTGCATCGTGGCATGGGGTTGGCGAGAACGAGCGCGGCGGCGGAGGAGCGAGTGGTGGAACAGCGCGGCGGCGAGGCGCTGTTGCAAGAAAGGGCAGGAGGAAGAAGATGGTGGAAAGAGGAGGAGCGTGCGAGAGCCTGCCGCTCTCCCCCTCCCCCTACTTATAGCTTCGCAAGGTGAAGCCGGGGAGGCAGGGCGTGGGGTGAGACGTGGGATTAACTGCACCCACTCCCCCCACGCCTCGCAATTATTACGCCCTAAAAGCATGCCGAAACCACCGCAGGAAGACGTGCGGGTGGCTTCGGGCCGCAGAGAAACCACGCCTGGGCCCGGGCATGGGTGTGGCGGGCCCCCGACCTATGGAGACGTCCCGTCGCATGCGTGGGCTGGCAGGCTTTTTTGCCACGTGGTTCGCAGGCAGCAAGTGGCCGGCCCATGGCCCGGAGCGCGCGTTGGCCAGTTCCCGCCCTCCGACTCCCAAAAAACTTTTCGCCGAGACGGCGCCCCCAACCAAAGTCGGCTCCCAGCTGCCGGCTCTTCAAGATAGGAAGTTGATCAAGCTTCTCGACTCCCACCCAACCTCGAAGCCCAATCAGCTTCGGGGACTACTATCGGAGTAATTAGCCACGGGTAGCCTAACCGACTACCCATGGTTCTTCAAAAATTATCAGGCCGATTGAGCCTTCAAGCGTTCAAAGCATTGGGCCGACTTCCCCTGGCCGACTACCGCAGGGGCCGGCTCTCCAAAGGCGACCCGGCCCCGGTGACCTCCCACCAGATGGTTACGAGATGGCCGACTCCAGGAAGCCGGCGCCAAAACTATGAAGGAAATATGCCCTAGAGGCAATAATAAAGTTATTATTTATTTCCTTATATCATGATAAATGTTTATTATTCATGCTAGAATTGTATTAACCGGAAACATAATACATGTGTGAATACATAGACAAACAGAGTGTCACTAGTATGCCTCTACTTGACTAGCTCGTTAATCAAAGATGGTTATGTTTCCTAGCCATAGACATGAGTTGTCATTTGATTAACAGGATCACCTCATTAGGAGAATGACGTGATTGACTTGACCCATTCCGTTAGCTTAGCACCCGATCGTTTAGTATGTTGCTATTGCTTTCTTCATGACTTATACATGTTCCTATGACTATGAGATTATGCAACTCCCGTTTACCGGAGGAACACTTTGTGTGCTACAAAATGTCACAACGTAAATGGGTGATTATAAAGGTGCTCTACAGGTGTCTCCAAAGGTACTTGTTGGGTTGGCGTATTTCGAGATTAGGATTTGTCACTCCGATTGTCGGAGAGGTATCTCTGGGCCCACTCGGTAATGCACATCACTATAAGCCTTGCAAGCATTGTGACTAAATGAGTTAGTTGCGGGATGATGTGTTACGGAACGAGTAAAGAGACTTGCCGGTAACGAGATTGAACTAGGTATCGAGATACCGACGATCAAATCTCGGGCAAGTAACATACCGGTGACAAAGGGAACAACGTATGTTATTATGCGGTCTGACCGATAAAGATCTTCGTAGAATATGTGGGAGCCAATATGGGCATCCAGGTCTCGCTATTGGTTATTGACCGGAGGCGTGTCTCGGTCATGTCTACATAGTTCTCGAACACGTAGGGTCCGCACGCTTAAAGTTACGATGACAGTTTTATTATGAGTTTATGTATGTTGATGTACCGAAGGAGTTCGGAGTCCCGGATGAGATCGGGGACATGACGAGGAGTCTCGAAATGGTCGAGATGTAAAGATCGATATATTGGACGACTATATTCGGACTTCGGATAGGTTCCGAGTGATTCGGGTATTTTTCGGAGTACCGGAGAGTTACGGGAATACGTATTGGGCCTTATTGGGCCATACGGGAAAGAAGGAAAAGGGCCTCAAGGGTGGCCGCACCCCTCCCCTTGGTCTGGTCCGAATTGAACTAGGGAAGGGGGGCGCCCCCTTCCTTCCTTCTCTTTTTCCCTTCCTCTTTTCCTATTCCATCTGGGAGGTGGAATCCTACTAGGACTAGGGAGTCCTAGTAGGACTCCACACTTGGTGCGCCCCCTCCTAGGGCCGGCCTCCTCCTCCCTTGCTCCTTTATATACGGGGGCAGGGGGCACCCCATGGACACAACAATTGATCCTAGAGATCTCTTAGCCGTGTGCGGTGCCCCCCTCCACCATATTACACCTCGATAATACCGTTGCGAAGCTTAGGCGAAGCCCTGCATCGGTGGAATATCATCATCGTCACGACGCCGTCGTGCTGACGAAACTCTCCCTCAACACTCGGCTGGATCGGAGTCCGAGGGACGTCATCGAGCTGAACGTGTGTAGAACTCGGAGGTGCCATACGTTCGGTACTTGATCGGTCGGATCGTGAAGACGTACGACTACATCAACCGCGTTGTGATAACGCTTCCGCTGTCGGTCTACGAGGGTACGTGGACAACACTCTCCCCTCTCGTTGCTATGCATCACCATGATCTTGCGTGTGCGTAGGAATTTTTTTGAAATTACTACGTTCCCCAACAGTGGCATCCGAGCCAGGTTTTATGCGTTGATGCTATGCACGAGTAGAACACAAGTGAGTTGTGGGCGATATAAGTCATACTGCTTACCAGCATGTCATACTTTGGTTCAGCGGTATTGTGAGGTGAAGCGGCCCGGACCGACATTACGCGTACGCTTACGCGAGACTGGTTTCACCGTTGCAAGCACTCGTTGCTTAAAGGTGACCGGCGGGTGTCTGTCTCTCTCACTTTAGTTGAACCGAGTGTGGCTACGCCCGGTCCTTGCGAAGGTTAAAACAACACCAACTTGACAAACTATCGTTGTGGTTTTGATGCGTAGGTAAGAACGGTTCTTGCTAAGCCCGTAGCAGCCACATAAAACTTGCAACAACAAAGTAGAGGACGTCTAACTTGTTTTTGCAGGGCATGTTGTGATGTGATATGGTCATGACATGATGTGATATAATTTGTTGTATGAGATGATCATGTTTTATAACCGAGTTATCGGCAACTGGCAGGAGCCATATGGTTGTCGTTTTATTGTATGCAATGCAATCGCCATGTAATGCTTTACTTTATCACTAAGCGGTAGCGATAGTCGTAGAAGCATAAGATTGACGAGATGACAATGATGCTACGATGGAGATCAAGGTGTCGCGGCGGTGATGATGGTGATCATGACGGTGCTTCGGAGATGGAGATCACAAGCACAAGATGATGATGGCCATATCATATCACTTATATTGATTGCATGTGATGTTAATCCTTTATGCATCTTATCTTGCTTTGTTTGACGATAGCATTATAAGATGATCCTTCACTAAATTATCAAAGTATAAGTGTTCTCCCTGAGTATGCACCGTTGCGAAAGTTCTTCGTGCTGAGACACCACGTGATGATCGGGTGTGATAGGCTCTATGTTCAAATACAACGGGTCCAAAACAGTTGCACACGCGGAATACTCAGGTTAAACTTGACGAGCCTAGCATATAACAGATATGTCCTCGGAACACGGAGACCGAAAGGTCGAGCGTGAATCATATAGTAGATATGATCAACATAGTGATGTTCACCGTTGAAACTACTCCATCTCACGTGATGATCGGACATGGTTTAGTTGATATGGATCACGTGATCACTTAGAGGATTAGAGGGATGTCTATCTAAGTGGGAGTTCTTAAGTAATATGATTAATTGAACTTAAATTTATCATGAACTTAGTCCTGATAGTATTTTGCAAATTATGTTGTAGATCAATAGCTCGCGTTGTTGCTTCCGTGTTTTATTTTTGATATGCTCCTAGAGAAAATTATGTTGAAAGATGTTAGTAGCAAAGATGCGGATTGGATCCGTGATCTGAGGATTATCCTCATTGCTGCACAAAAAAATTATGTCCTTGATGCACCGCTAGGTGACAGACCTATTGCAGGAGCAGATGCAGACGTTATGAACGTTTGGCTAGCTCAATATGATGACTACTTGATAGTTTAGTGCACCATGCTTAACGGCTTAGAATCGGGACTTCAAAGACGTTTTGAACGTCATGGACCATATGAGATGTTCCAGGAGTTGAAGTTAATATTTCAAGCAAATACCCGAGTTGAGAGATATGAAGTCTCCAACAAGTTTTATAGCTAAAAGATGGAGGAGAATCGCTCAACTAGTGAGCATGTGCTCAGATTGTCTGGGTACTACAATCGCTTGAATCAAGTGGGAGTTAATCTTCGAGATAAAATAGTGATTGACAGTATTCTCTAGTCACCATCACCAAGTTAGTAGAACTTCGTGATGAACTATAGTATGCAAGGGATGACGAAAGTAATTCCCGAGCTCTTCGTGATGCTGAAATCGATGAAGGTAGAAATCAAGAAAAACATCAAGTGTTGATGGTTGACGAGACCACTAGTTTCAAGAAAAGGGCAAAGGGAAGAAGGGGAACTTCAAGAAGAACGGCAAGCAAGTTGTTGATCAAGTGAAGAAGCCTAAGTCTGGTCCTAAGCCTGAGACGAAGTGCTTCTACTTCAAAGGGACTGGTCACTGGAAGCGGAACTACCCCAACTATTTGGTGGATAAGAAGGATGGCAAAGTGAACAAAGGTATATTTGATATACAGATTATTGATGTGTACTTTACTAGTGTTTATAGCAACCCCTCGGTAATTGATACTGGTTCAGTTGCTAAAGAGTAGTAACTCGATATGGGAGTTGCAGAATAAATAGAGACTAGTAAAAGTGAACAAAGGTATATTTGATATACAGATTATTGATGTGTACTTTACTAGTGTTTATAGCAACCCCTCGGTAATTGATACTGGTTCAGTTGCTAAAGAGTAGTAACTCGAAAACGGGAGTTGCAGAATAAACAGAGACTAGTAAAAGGCGAGGTGACGATGTGTGTTGGAAGTAGTTCCAAGATTGATATGATCATCATCGCACACTCCCTGTACTTTCGGGATTAGTGTTGAAACTAAATAAGTGTTATTTGGTGTTTGCGTTGAGCATGAATATGATTTGATCATGTTTATTGCAATACGGTTATTCATTTAAATTAGAGAACAATTGTTGTTCTGTTTACATGAATAAAACCTTCTATGGTCATACACACCAACGAAAAATGGTTTGTTGGATCTCGATCGTAGTGATACACATAATCATAATATTGAAGCCAAAAGATGCAAAGTTAATAATGATAGTGCAACTTATTTGTGGCACTGCTGTTTAGGTCATGTTGGTGTAAAGCGCATGAAGAAACTCCATACTGATGGGATTTTGGAATCACTTGATTATGAATCACTTGATGCTTGCGAACCGTGCCTCATGGGCAAGATGACTAAAACGCCGTTCTCCGGTACTATGGAGAGAGCAACAGATTTGTTGGAAATCATACATACAGATGTATGTGGCCCGATGAATATTGAGGCTCGTAGCAGGTATCATTATTTTCTGACCTTCACAGATGATTTGAGCAGATATGGGTATATCTACTTGATGAAACATAAGTCTGAAACATTTGAAAAGGTCAAAGAATTTCAGAGTGAAGTGGAAAATCATCGTGACAAGAAAATAAAGTTTCTATGATCTGATCGTAGAGAAGAGTATTTTAGTTACGAGTTTGGCCTTCAGTTAAAACAATGTGAAATAGTTTCACTACTCACGCCACCTGGAACACCACGGTGTAATGGTGTGTCCGAACGTCGTAATCGTACTTTATTAGATATGGTGCGATATATGATGTATCTTACCGATCTACCACTATCGTTTTGGGGTTATGCATTAGAGACAGCTGCATTCATGTTAAATAGGGCACCATCAAAATCCGTTGAGATGACGCCTTATGAACTGAGGTTTAGCAAGAAACCAAAGTTGTCGTTTCTTAAAATTTTGGGGTTGCGATGCTTATGTGAAAAAGTTTGATCCTGATAAGCTCAAACCCAAATCGGAGAAATGTGTCTTCATAGGATACCCAAAGGAAACAGTTGGGTAGACCTTCTATCACAGATCCGAAGGCAAGACATTCGTTGCTTAGTATGGATCCTTTCTAGAGAAGGAGTTTCTCTCGAAAGAAGCGAGTGGGAGGAAAGTAGAACTTGATGAGGTAACTGTACCTGCTCCCTTATTGGAAAGTAGTTCATCACAGAAATCTGTTCCTGTTACTCCTACACCAATTAGTGAGGAAGTTAATGATGACGATCATGGAACTTCAGATCAAGTTATTACTGAACCTCGTAGGTCAACCAGAGTAAGATCCGCACCAGAGTGGTGCGGTAATCCTGTTCTGGATGTTATGTTACTAGACCATGACGAACCTACGAACTATGAAGAAGCGATGGTGAGTCCAGATTCCGCAAAATGGCTTGAGGCCATGAAATCTGAGATGAGATCCATGTATGAAGAACAAAGTATGGACTTTGATTGACTTGCCCAATGATCGGCGAGCCATTGAGATTAAATGGATTTTCAAGAGGAAGACGGATGCTGATAGTAGTGTCACAATCTACAAAGCTAGAATTGTCGCAAAAAGGTTTTCGACAAGTTCAAGATGTTGACTACGATGAGAGTTTCTCACTCGTATCTATGCTTAACTCTGTCTGAATCATGTTAGTAATTGCCGCATTTTATGAAATCTGGCAAATGGATAAACAAAACTACATTCCTTAATGGATTTATTAAAGAAGAGTTGTATATGATGCAACCAGAAGGTTTTGTCAATCCTAAAGGTGCTAACAAAATATGCAAGCTCCAGTGATCCATCTATGGACTGGTGCAAGCATCTCGGTGTAGGAATATACGCTTTGATACGTTGATCAAAGGATATAGTTTTATACATACTTGCGGTGAAGCCTGTATTTACAAGAAAGTGAGTGGGAGCACCACAACATTTCTGATAAGTATATGTAAGTGACATATTGTTGATCGGAAATAATGTAGAATTATTCTGCAATGCATAAAGGACTTTTTCAAAGAAAGACCTCGGTGAAGCTGCTTACATATTGAGCATCAAGATCTATAGAGATAGATCAAGACGCTTGATAAGTTTTTTTTTTCAATGAGTACATACCTTAACAAGATTTTGAAGTGGTTCAAAATAGAACTGTCAAAGAAAGAGTTTCTTGCCTGTGTTACAAGGTGTGAAATTGAGTAAGACTCAAAACCCGACCACGGCAGAAGATAGAAAAAGAATGAAAGTCATTCCCTATGCCTCGGCCATAGGTTCTATAAAGTATGCCATGTTGTGTACCAGATCTATTGTATACCCTACACTGATTTTGGCAAGGGAGTACAATAGTGATCTAGGAGTAGATCACTGGACAGCGGTCAAAATTATCCTTAGTGGAATAAGGATATGTTTCTCGATTATGGAAGTGACAAAAGGTTCGTCGTAAAGGGTTACGTCGATGCAAGTTTTGACACTAAATCTAGATGACTCTAAGTCTCGGTCTAGATACATATTGAAAGTGGGAGCAATTATCTAGAGAAGCTCCGTGCAGAGCATTGTAGACATAGAAATTTGCAAAATACTTACGAATCTGAATGTGACAGACCCGTTGACTAAAATTATCTCACAATCAAAACATGATCACACCTTAGTACTCTTTGGGTGTTAATCACATAGCGATGAGAACTAGATTACTGACTCTAGTAAACCCTTTGGGTGATGGTCACATAACGATGTGAACTATGGGTGTTAATCACATGGTGATGTGAACTATTCATGTTAAATCACATGGCGATGTGAACTAGATTATTGACTCTAGTGCAAGTGGGTGACTGAAGGAAATATGCCCTAGAGGCAATAATAAAGTTATTATTTATTTCCTTATATCATGATAAATGTTTATTATTCATGCTAGAATTGTATTAACCGGAAACATAATACATGTGTGAATACATAGACAAACAGAGTGTCACTAGTATGCCTCTACTTGACTAGCTCGTTAATCAGAGATGGTTATGTTTCCTAGCCATAGACATGAGTTGTCATTTGATTAACAAGATCACCTCATTAGGAGAATGACGTGATTGACTTGACCCATTCCGTTAGCTTAGCACCCGATCGTTTAGTATGTTGCTATTGCTTTCTTCATGACTTATACATGTTCCTATGACTATGAGATTATGCAACTCCCGTTTACCGGTGGAACACTTTGTGTGCTACCAAACGTCACAACGTAAATGGGTGATTATAAAGGTGCTCTACAGGTGTCTCCAAAGGTACTTGTTGGGTTGGCATATTTCGAGATTAGGATTTGTCACTCCGATTGTCGGAGAGGTATCTCTGGGCCCACTCGGTAATGCACATCACTATAAGCCTTGCAAGCATTGTGACTAAATGAGTTAGTTGCGGGATGATGTGTTACGGAACGAGTAAAGAGACTTGCCGGTAACGAGATTGAACTAGGTATCGAGATACCGACGATCAAATCTCGGGCAAGTAACATACCGGTGACAAAGGGAACAACGTATGTTGTTATGCGGTCTGACCGATAAAGATCTTCGTAGAATATGTGGGAGCCAATATGGGCATCCAGGTCCCGCTATTGGTTATTGACCAGAGACGTGTCTCGGTCATGTCTACATAGTTCTCGAACCCGTAGGGTCCGCACGCTTAAAGTTACGATGACAGTTTTATTATGAGTTTATGTATGTTGATGTACCGAAGGAGTTCGGAGTCCCGGCTGAGATCGGGGACATGACGAGGAGTCTCGAAATGGTCGAGACGTAAAGATCGATATATTGGACGACTATATTCGGACTTCGGAAAGGTTCCGAGTGATTCGGGTATTTTTCGGAGTACCGGAGAGTTACGGGAATACGTATTGGGCCTTATTGGGCCATACGGGAAAGAAGGAAAAGGGCCTCAAGGGTGGCCGCACCCCTCTCCTTGGTCTGGTCCGAATTCGACTAGGGAAGGGGGGCGCCCCCTTCCTTCCTTCTCTTTTTCCCTTCCTCTTTTCCTATTCCATATAGGAGGTGGAATCCTACTAGGACTAGGGAGTCCTAGTAGGACTCCACACTTGGTGCGCCTGCTCCTAGGGCCGGCCTCCTCCTCCCTTGCTCCTTTATATACGGGGGCAGGGGGCACCCCATGGACACAACAATTGATCCTAGAGATCTCTTAGCCGTGTGCGGTGCCCCCCTCCACCATATTACACCTCGATAATTCCGTTGCGGAGCTTAGGCGAAGCCCTGTGTCGGTGGAATATCATCATCGTCACCACGCCGTCGTGCTGACGAAACTCTCCCTCATACTCGGCTGGATCGGAGTTCGAGGGACGTCATCGAGCTGAACGTGTGTAGAACTCGGAGGTGCCGTACGTTCGGTACTTGATCGGTCGGATCGTGAAGACGTACGACAACATCAACCGCGTTGTGATAACGCTTCCGCTGTCGGTCTACGAGGGTACGTGGACAACACTCTCCCCTCTCGTTGCTATGCATCACCATGATCTTGCGTGTGCGTAGGAATTTTTTTGAAATTACTACGTTCCCCAACAAACTACACCCACGTAACGTTGACAAGATGGGGTGTGGCCACAGTGCGGCCCACTACCCCTGGAGCCCGAGGCAGGCATGGCCACAGGACGCCGTATGGGTCAGCCATCTCCCGTTCGGCTCGGCACTATAGCCATGCTGGCCTCAACGTCGTCCGCAACAGACGTCAGTACGGCCCACGGGTGGCGGGTCCCTTTAGCCAGAGAGAGGCGCGAAGGCGGCCCGGCCTCCCCCAGTCGGCCAAGGGCGTAGCCGGCCCCCAGAAGCCGGCTACCCCCTCCCTCGAAGCATGTGCCACATTAAGGAGACAAGACGAGGTAAGGCTACAGTGAGAGCCCTCGAGGTGGCACACTGTAGCCATGCTTACCTCGACGAAGCCCTCGTCATCAGGGTTGAGGCTACAGTAAGCAGCCGCCGACAAGACCCCTAGGCAGTGGGGCCGGCCTGTCGACCAAGACGCCGGCAGCCGGCGGGACCCACCAGTCGGCGGGCCCCAACGGCCGGCGGAGTGCAGACACCGACGACTGGGACCCGCGCCCAGCCGGATTACAATTGTACCCCTGGGGGGGAGGCCTATATAAACCCCCCGGGGCACCCATGCAAAGGGTTGGCTTCTTAGAGTTACACACACACCATATAGAGAGGGAAGTGAGAGCTAGCCTTGCTCTTCTTCTCCCTTGAACCCGACAGCTCAAGGAGCATTTGTAGCTACTCTTTCTGATCTAGTGATCATGCGGAGACCCCACAGAGCAGGACTAGGGGTGTTATCTCCACGGAGAGCCCCGAACCTGGGTAAGATTCGCCGGCGTGCATGTCTTCGCCTCATCCCGTTTCCAGGCACCGGCGACGTCTTACTGGCTCCCACCATGATAAGCCACCCATTGGCATATGTCGCACCTACCACCCGACAATAATGAAAATGATACCAATGGAAAGATCTCGACGAACAGAGAACGTGAGCGTTGGAATCACCTCAATCGGAGTTGTGGTTGCAAAGATACGGCCGTTTGAATGACAGGGACTAATCTATAAAATAAATATTCACAGACAGGCCCTTTTCGGTTAAAACAGAAAGCGCACTAAGGAAAATACGTTTTCAGAGAAGGGAAAATGCATTACTAACCGCAGGCGACAGAAAGTACGTTTTCAGAAAACGAAAACGCCTTTCTCTCTGAAGCCGCGACGAAATACGCTTTCGAGAAATGAAAGCGCATTCTCGCGGGGCGTCTCCACTTACGCCAGGTCAGCGAGCCGGCCCGGTCAGCGCGCGGAGGCCGACAGGCGGGGCCCAGAAGCGGGGTCAACACGGGGCGGGGCCCGCCTGGCCTTCTTCCACCTCACGCTCGGGGTCGAGCGAGGCAGCGGGAGGGGATCGCCCCGACGGCAATCGCCGGCGCGTCCGGCCACCTCTCGCGACGGCCGACCTACCCACGAGCTCAGGAGGACAAGGCGCATCTCGTGGTGGGCTCTGTTGCCGGCGAGGAGCAAGGGAGAAGAAACAGCGGGGCACACGGCAGAGAAGGGCTTCGGGCTCGGGTGGACACGAGGTTCTGGTGAGGGAGAGAAGAGGCCGAGGCTATGGGGCGGCTCTCTGGAGCATGGGGATGCGGTGGTGGTGGAGGAACAGAGAGGGAAGCATGGCTTCGCCGGAATCGGGCGACCCGAGGCGGAGGCTATGGCGACGGTGGTGGTCAGAGAGCGACTCCGGGGAGGGGTGAGTGGCTTGGGGAGGCTTGAGGACTGCGAGAGAGCTCGGGGGCACTATTTATAGCCGCGGGGAGAGCTCGGGAAGGAGGGGAGGAGGTGGCACGTGGCAGGTGACGTGTCCATGCGCCAGCGAGGGGCACAGCGTCGGCAGGCGGCCAAGCCTCACGGGAAGCGGCGGGAAGGCGACGAGGAGGGTGCGGACGAGCGCCAGAGGCTCACGGAATCGAGCAAAGCTCGCGGACGAGAGGAGGAAACGGACAGGGGTGAGGAAGAAGACGATGGCCATAGTGGCGTACTGTTTGGTCCTTGGCACGGCTCCCGGGGAAGAAAACGAAGGAGGCCAGAGGTCCAGGGGGAAGACGACGTCGAGGGGGAGCTGTAGGACATTAATGGCGAGGCCAGAGCCGGTCGGAGCAGCGATGCCGACGCGAACAGTGGCTAGACCACCGTTTTGGCTGGCTGCCCTTGTAGTCACCACTAACATGGCGCGCTCTGGAGTTTTTACTGAGGCCAGCTCATGTCTACCGCATAGTCCTTTGTAACTTGAGTGTTACTACGGTAAAGAAACAGGCAGAGACAAATTGAGCTGAGTAAACCAAGCTCCACAAGTTTGCTGTTGCAAACTTGGCCACACTCTAGAGATTAAACCAGAGAGGTGAAAAGGTAAATTTGTTGCCTGGGAGGCTTAGGGTAGAAAGGACTACGGTCCTGGAAGTTATGAGGTAATTTGGACAACTATTTACCATAGTTGCCGTACAACTACCAAATCTGACCCAGAAACTGAATGATGAACAAGCACTCACTAGGAGTGTTGGATTGGGCTAAAACTTGGCAAAGCCTGATGATTAGATCATAGGTAGATGCTGCTAAAATATCATACCAAATGGACTTGCCAAAATGGTACTTCCTTCACAACTATCAGTTTTGCCCAGAAACTTCAGAAAAATCCTCATGGCAAATGGCTGGATGAAATGAGACAAAATCTTGTGGAGATAGGTTATATGAGCAGGAGAAGGCCTGCGAAAATTATCAGCCATAATGGAGCAAGATAAAATACACTTGCTTCACAAACTGAAAATTTGGACAGAAAACAAGAATTGCTCCTGTGCTCACATAGTTCAATGAAATGAACTGAATTTGGGTGGAGGCTAATGATTTGAGATACTTGAGAGGATGGAAAAGTTTTATCCCATTTGGAAACCCTATGAAGGTACTTCCTTCACAAAGTTGTATTCTGGTCAGAAACTTTGAAAAATTGCACAGGGAGCTAGGATGAATGGATTGATCTCATATTTGGCATCCATGGGTTATTTATCCATGTTAATCACCCTGCCAAATTTCAGCTCCATTGGAATTAGGAATAAAGCACATCCTTTCCAAAATTTCAGAGAAGGCAGAAACTTGCATTGGATCATGTGCCAAATTTTTGGACTCAGGAACATGAGATTAGGATGGAACTAGTGATTATATAGCAAGGAAAAGCTCCAAAATTTATGTGGGAATTTTCTCTGCTGTAAAAATAGTAGTTCCTTTGGAAAATGGCAGAAATGCAATATTGGCATTAAATAGGAAATGGCAATTTTCCTTATTTAATTATGGCCAATATACTTGCCAGAGCTTGGATTAGGCATAAGTATCAACTCCACCAATTCTCATGAATTTAGGAGATGGCTAGCTATGCCTTTGGATTTTATTCCTCAGAAAGGCAAGAAAAAGAATAAATCACAATTCAAAAATATTGCATGGGACTTAGCAATATTTTTGCATATCCAAGGTTCAGAAAGATAGGATGATCTCTGGGAACAATTGGGAAGATCAATAGATCAAGGAAAAAGGATGGCTCCTTCGTAAGCACAAAGGGCATATCCAAACTCCAAAAATTTGGGATTAGGGTGTGAGAGGGTTTGAGATGATGCAAAGGAGGTCTTTCCCACTGACAAAGACATGAGCAAGGTTTTGAAAGGTTGGAAATGACAAAATTTCTCAGAGTCATCCAGCAATCTTAGGAGAAAATTTTGAAAATGAGTGCCAGGAGAGGATAACAGCACAAAAATTGATAACCCAATTTTGGGGCTGTTACAACTCTTCCCCCCCTTAAAAAGAATCTCGTCCTCGAGATTCCTAGGGTTACAGCACAACAGAAACGATAACCACTCTCGGGAAAAACCTCGGGGTTAATTTCAAACGAGTTGGGCACACCGATAATTGGTACACCCAAAGAGAGATAAGGCAAACCTGGTTATATCCACGGCTAAGGACATTCGAGATCAAACTCCCGAAAAATGCTAGATGCACCCAATGAACAGTGGTTTCACCTGCTGACACGTGGGTCCAGGGCCCACTGGCAGCCTCCTTCTTCTACCTCCGGCTTGCTGCTTCTTCTATGCTGCTGCTCCGCGTGCGGCTTGGCGCAGCGCGCATCTAGCTCCTAGGGCGATGAGGACCCTAGAGCCATAGTGCGCGGCGTGCACGTCGCCGGTGCAGCGAGCACTGACGTCGCAGGCGCAGCACCTTGTCGGCACTGCTCGCGGATTCGCCTCATGGACGCCGGTGATCGAGCGACGAGCGGTTTTCCTGGACCTCGCTCACCGTACACCGGGGTTGGGCTATAAAAGACGGCAGCGCGGCTCTCCTCCAATGCATAAACATAATGCCGCTCTACTACCTCTTTGGTTTGGGCGAGATCGAGCCGAGCTCCTCCGGCGAGGAGGTGTTCTTGGTGGCACTGCGGTTGTTCCTCGCGGCGCTGCTGGGCACGCTGATCGGCTCGTCACACCTCCTGCTGATTCTCATCAGGAATGAGCGAGCTCGGAACAACGCGCGGCTCGGTGTGGTGGCTCGAGACGCGGGAGAAGATGGTGCACTGGTGGTCCCCCGCCACGCTTGATTCTCCGTCGCTTTGCGCCGGCGGAGTAATCGCGTGCTGCGGTGGAGCGGTGGTGGCGATCTACCTGCGCCACATAAGGCAGAGGTGATGGTGGTGATGGGGTCCAGATGCAGGTGAGGTGGCTGCGCCAGCTCAAAAATCACACGGAGTACGAGGAAAATTTCGTGGATAGCTCCTCGAAATGTAGGTGTCGAGGTAGAATCGAGTTGAAACTTGTATCGGGGTAGATGTACTGGATCAAGGAAATAAAGTTGGAAGTGTTCCTCCGAAAATGAAATCGGGAAAAAGAATTAGAGACGAGGAATCCAAGTGGAAATGCCCGTGTGAGGTTTCTAGAGTTGGAAATCCGGCACACGGTGTATGCAGAGATAGATAGGGACATGTGACTTTGCATTTCCCCGTGTACTGCCCGAATGTACTCGTGGGTGAACCGGGTATGCGTGCAGTATGAAGTAAAATCTAAAATAGCCAATAGACAAAGGCATGCAATGAAAAACACAGCAGGCAAATCATTCTAAGGAGTTTTAATGCTAGTGGGTATATATATAATCCTGGCATATATATACCTACACCAGCGCGCATTTTATTATAGACTCGGGAAGAGTCAATGTTATTTAGTGTATGTGATCTACTAATTAAAATCTTGTTAGCAACACAGTGTCAACCCTGTCAAACATTTCTGCTTGATAGAGAGACAAGCAAAAACAATACAAAAACAAAAGCACAAAACATACATAGAACACAGCATACGGATCACAACGGTACAAGCATACAACAAAGCACGAACGCGCTACGTGCTAAACGAAACAACTCATTCCGGGATACATAGTTCTATCCTCATATCGAGGATGAACCGACAGACTGATCATCTTACTGTGTGACTGAGGTCATGCAGAGGACTTGCCTTGCTGGGGCTCTCCGGGAGGACGAAGACTGAGCCAATCTCCATCTTCATCGTCCGACAGCACTATGGGTTGGGGTTCGGCTACTGGGGGTGTGGCTGAAATTGATCCAAGCAAATGCTGCTAGTGGATCCCTAAAAGAGCCTTGTCGAGGGTGACGATGTTGAGTCTAGGCCACAACGCAGGCTGAGAGGGTAGCACTGGTTCGGATGTCGTTGGGCAAATGACTTGAGATGCGAATTTACGAGCCTCACGGTAAGCTTCCTTGACGACTCTCACCGCATCATTGTCCAAGGTTCTAAACTCGGCAAGTATCTTGGAAATCATCATCCCCTGGGTGGTGATATACTGCACCAGGCGAGCGATTGCAGGGTCATCTCCCTGGATAGCGGGAGAAGGCTGCATTCCTACTTCTGTCACAATGGGGTAAAAGCAGAAATCCCGCCTCGTTGCCATATGCGGGTACCTGGTTCGGAGGTGAAGCATAGCCTCCATAGCAGCGACCTGAATGGCTAAATCATAGGTAGGCATAGCTCTCCCCTGAAAAACCAACGGCTGGCCATGTGCTGCGGGACCTAGGGTGATGTGCACTCTTGCATCAAAGCGATGACAGTGAGGGACGGGTGCCGATTGGAACACCAGGTAATCGGGGCTAGCCTTATAGCCAAAGGCTTTGGTGAGCATCTCAGTAAGAAGGGGTGGAAAGCCGGTGTGGTTGACGGCACAGGTGTGGGTGTAAAACTTGGGAGCTTTGAAGGTGCCAGTCATGGCTGGAGTACTACTAGCTAGGCTTCTCTGCAGGGACATGGCTGACTGAGGGGTGAGCTATAAGGCGAGCGGAAAGGGGGCTTTTATAGGCAGCTATGTGGGACATGCCCGCATGGTGTGGCCCCTTTCCCTTAATGGTGAAGGGCAAGCGGTGCGGCCGACCAGAGAGGATATGGTTGACATTCGTTCCACGGATAACTAGGTGGGGACAACGGGGTGAGGACGTGTCGGTCCCGACTGCGCCACCTGTTGATTAACAATGGCCATGCCGGATGCCAGGGATGGGTCAAATCCCTTAGGGCCATTACGGGTTAATGGTAGCGTTGATCTAATGCTAGGATAACCTATGCCAGCCTGGCTGCTGTGATACCATGTCCTGTGGCACCCCGATCCGCATGGAGCAGGGGCCTTCGCACGTCAGCCCAGGATAACACCTGACGCACGACAGGTCCACAATACAGCATTCCAGGTACAAGAATATTCATCAAATACATGTATATAAGATTACATCATTGATGAGTACAATTATCTGGCATAGCCCTAAGGCTATTTAAATGGCGGCGGAAGTCTTGGTTTGGGGGCTCATCAACTCTGGTTGGGCTCCATAACTCACAGGACTGGCAAGGTTACGGACTAGCACGAGGGATCAAGCGAACAATACGGGTACGACCTACAAAACTGGCATGACACGCCAGGTCAGTACATTGAATGTACTTGCAAGACAACCAAATACAAAGAATCCAAACAAGCAGAAGACAAGGCAAGAACCAAGCGTATGCAACCACCTATCTCATATCAGTTACTAAACATGTCATGATAAAGATCAACTAAGCATGAACAAAATCATAGCATCTACTAACATGGCAATGACATGGCATATCAAAACATGCTTCTAACATGGCAATAGCAAAACATAGCATATCATCTCAATCATGGCATAATTTAACATATAAATCAATGCATGGCATGGCATCATGAAACTATGCTGAAAATAAACTACCAATGGTATCCAATGCAGACATAGCAGGTTAACTTTATGCAACCATCTTCTGTTCTGCCATGGTTCTTTAAATGCAACATATTACTCATGCAATGCAACCAAACTTGTGCACCGAGTCCCTCGGACTCTCTTAGCAACGGGTGGCCTCGCAACCGAACGGTAACCTTTCTGGCGATCACAACCATGACCAACACTTGGTCTCCAACACTTATCGAGACCTCGTCTCGTGATCATATCAAAACATCGTCGTGACTTCTCATGAATATCTCATAGTCCAAGCCACCATATTATCGTTATCACATATTTATTTGCCAACTTAATTATTTCAGGTTTATCCTCCATTTCGACCAAGACCTGATAGTGGGACCTACTACGAACTTATGCCCATGACCGAGGACGCGGCTATCGATAGATTGAATACACTCTGCAGAGGAAGCACACTGTACCCACACCACAGAACCCATGGCCTCGTCATCCCATTCGGGTGGACCAACGGCGTTCCGACGAAACCGACCTACTGCCATGACACTCTCCCGGCCACTCCGACCCACTCCCAACTGGGCTAGTCCTGGGTGGCCCCGTGTCTACCAAAGACACAACGACCACTGCCGTGGCCAAAACGTCTGTCAGGACCCCGATTCCAAGTCACATCGATCTAGCCGGTAACACCTCATACCACTTTGCGGCCTCACGCACGGTATTCCCACGGGTGTCGCCTTACCATGGTCCGGGACCGTTTGCGCCTTTTGGCTCACGTATATGATAGTGTCGCTAGCATCCATATGACAGAAAACCCGGGCTGACATGACTAGTCGTGAACCCAAAGTGGCACTAACTTACGGGGACAGGCATACATGAATCAACATCGAGCATGTCGGTCAGCAGCGTGCGAATCCGGGCTGTAGCACTGGGCTAACAGGACTCCGATGAACCGGGCTGTAGCAGGCTAGGCAGGACTTCGGATGTCACCGCGTAACATTTCCCCGAAGGGACAGACACAGGAACAAAGTGAAGCACATGCCAGCCAGTCAAGTGTTCCGGAGCAGTAGTGCTGGGCTAGCAGGACTCCGGTGAACCGGGCTGTAGCGGACTACTATGGCTCATGGAAGCACAAGACTACATTTCCCCATAAGAGAGGCTACCAAGTATAAACAACTAGGTTGTCGGATCCCACACATACCAAGCATTTCAATCATACACACAATATGCTCGATATGTGTAAATTCAACATGGCATCACAGCATAACTCTACGACTCAAGTATTTATTCATTAGGCTCCGAGGAGCCAAGTATTACAAACATGGGTCTCATGACCCAACATACAGATCATACAAGCAACAAGCACATGCAGAAGCTTAACTTGTCTGAGTACAGACAACTACAAATGAAGAAGGCTGAGAAGCCTGACTATCTACAACACCCTCCCAAGGGTACAAAATCGTAGCTGAGGTAACAAGCTAAACGTCGAAGTCCACGTGGAACTACTAGCGAGACTGAAGTCTCTCTGCAAAACATAAAATAAGAGAACATGAGTACAAATGTACCCAGCAAGACTTACATCAGAACTATCTACATATGCATCGGTATCAACAAATGGGTGGTGGAGTTTAACTGCAGCAAGCCAGCTTTGACTCGGTGGCTATCCTGAACTACGACTGCAAGTAACTCTTTTGAGGTGGCGCACACGAGTCCACATATTCACCATATCAATACACCACTATGGATCCGCTCCCGTCTCCCTACGAGAACGCCATCCGTAGCACTCACGCTTATCTTGCGCATTTTAGAGTATCCACTTTCACTTGTCTACGAACTGTACAGGCAACCCAGAAGTCCTTTTCCGCGGACACGGCTATTCGAATAGATGATGTTAACCCTGCAGGGGTGTACTTCTTCACACAAGCTCTCGCCACTTACCACCATGTACACGTCGTGTATCTCGGCAACCTTCAAGCGGAAGCCTGGCGAGGGAGTCGGCCACGACCTGACTAACCACACAAGTCTCTAGTCCTGGTTTATCGCCTATTCGGGTTCCATCTCCAAGGAGATCCGGCCGGGGTGTCGCTCACGGCCCCAAATGATGTGAGCAGGGTTCCCAAGCCCACCATCCGGGTGCCACTTGGTACACCATGCCACTGTGCCTAGTCTGTCCCAAGCCCACCTGTACCGGGTGCCACGTGGTAGACTACTAGCTCTACCTACAAACACCAGAAACTAGTTGCAACTCCTGGACAGAGATCGGGTTGATTAATAAGCCGAGAGGGGCCGAGTTACCGGAACCCAATGTGTGGTAGTAGCTGTTCATGGATCACAAACACATAACTCAGTTCCTGAGGACGGTTCCAATGAGACAACCCACCATGTACTCCTACATGGCCTCTCACCGCTACCTTTACCAAATCGTGTTAACACACTTAGCTCTCAACAGTAGGACATGTTCACCACATTCCAATTCATCCCCGATGAATCAGACCCGACACAACTCTAAGCAATAGCAGGCACGACAAACAAGCATGAATGAGTAGGCACATCAGGGCTCAAACAACTCCTACTCATGCTAGTGGGTTTCATCTATTTACTGTGGCAATGACAGGTCATGCAGAGGAAAGGGGTTCAACTACCGCAGCATGTAATAGTTGAAATGTTGTTGTCCTAATGCAGTAAAAGAGAGCAGGAGCGAGAGAGTGGGATTGTATCAGAATGAACAAGGGGGTTTTGCTTGCCTGGCACTTTTGAAGATAGCATTGGGTCTTCATCAGTGTCAACGATCATAGCGTCGGAACAACGTCTACCGAGGGGGAACAACACCGGCAAACAGAGAATAAACACAATCAATGCAATGCACAATATGATGCATGAACATGGCATCTATATGTGATGTTGTTTGTACTAATGCAAACAGCAACAAGTTCAATGGAGCTCATTTGAACCAAGGATTCAAATGTAACTCCAAACTTAAGCATTTTAAATGCCCTTTATGTGTTTTCATCTATACAGCAGGTTTAGGTTGGTTTGTCATGCATGAAACTAGTACAGATGGATAGATTGAATTTTTCTGATAATTTTTCATATATAAATTATTTCATTCTGAGCTATGGTTGATTTTCTAAGATTTTTCAAAGTTTAGGTTATTTCCTGGAGATAAATAAATAATTTGGATTTATTTAAAATCCAGAAAACATTACTGCGTCAGCAAAGCGTCACGGTGATGTCAGCAGGTCAACAGGGCGGTCCAGGTCAAACCTGACCCGTGGGGCCCACACGTCAATGTAATAGGGCAAGAACAGAGGCTGACCAGTAGGGCCAGGTCAACGTTGACGTGGCAGGGTCAACTGACATGTGGGGCCGGCTGGTTTAATTTAAACTAAACAGGGAATAAATCTCAGGGTTAATTAGGGCATGGGGCCCATTGTCAGTTGAACATGGTTTAGTTAGCGGGGTGATTAGCCCCTAATTAAGTGTGCCACGCCATCCACAACGGTGGTTAGCCGCCGGCGACCGAATCGCGCGGCGGTGGTGCTATAGTCCACGGGATCGAGCGCCGTTTGGACCTACGGCTAGCTGGGGGCTGCGCGCATCCAGTGGAACACGCGAGAGGTCGTGGGGTGGCCAGGGGCGACGGCGGCATCGACTTGGCCGGCGGCCGGAGTTCGGGCAAGTGGCAAAACAGCGCTACGGTGAATTAGCGGGGAAGACAAGTAGTTCTATGGCCTCCTGGAGGTGCGGGGAGCACAACTAGCTCGGGAATTCAAGCGGAGAGGCACGGCAGAGCCATGGCCGACATCCATGGCGGACGGTGCCGCTCGGTCGAAGGGGGCCACGGCTCGAGGACGAAAACGAGAGGGAAAACAGTGGGACATGATGCGGGGGCTCACGTTGATCTCGCAGAGACGCTCAGAATGCTCGGGGAGGTCCTGTACGTGGCGAAATCGACGGCGGCGATCCACGGCATCGAGGAAGAAGACGGCGTTGAAGGCCGCTCTACAGGGCGTCCGGGCTTGCGTGGGTCTTCGAGGAGGAAGAGGCGGCCGTGGCGGTCCTTCAGAGCACGGAGAGAGGTCGAGGGGGGGAGGCTGTGGCTACGTAGGCGATGAGCGGCGGCGACGGGCTCCGCTCGGGAAGAGAGCAGAGAGGGGAGGGAGAGAGAGCTGCGAGGAGGGGAGAGGGTTGTGCACGGGGCGTGCGTGGCGTCGTCCGGGAGGTCCAGAGGGAGGCGGCAAGTAGGAGGTGGCCGGGGCGAGTGCTTGCATGCGGTGGCCACGTGCCTCTCATCCTCCTGGTGGGAGGTTGAGGGTTACTGGCACTGCGCTGTGGGCTGGGCCGCACAGTAGCAGGCCGGCCAGCTGGACAAGTAAGTGCCAGGTAAGTTTGTCCTTTTCTCTATTTTGTTTCTGTTTTCTATTGCTAACATTTGTTTTAATTTGGTTTTTGAACCAAACTAATTTTGTTGCTTCTGATAAATTTTGCAGGGACTAAAAGAATTATTCCATAGCCCCTCAACAAAAATCAGAATTATTGGAGCAATAAAGTATTTATAGTATTTATTTGCTCCAATAAATACAATATGTGTTAATTCAACAATCCAAAATGTCATGCAAAAATGTGCATCACCTCTTGTTGCTGTTTCCAGCATTTACCAAAAATGATGAACATTTTTGAAGGCCATTTGGGTTCACTGAAAAATATTTTAGTTGAACCTAGTGGATTCCTTTTTATGCTAGGGTTTGAACATCCCCCGTTTCAAGTTCATTTGAAAATTTAAACATGATGCACACATGAAGGGCTAGCCTAGTGCATACCAGGACTAGGGATGTGACAACTCGCCCCCACTAAACAAGAATCTCGTCCCGAGATTCAAGACGTGAGGTAAGAAGACAGAGGGGTCACAAAGCTAGCACAATCTTCACGATCCAGATGCCCTTCTCGAAGATGTTGATTCATTGCTTCAAATTGATCTTGACGCCATTGCTTTTGAGATCTTCATCGAACACGACGACAAAAGGAACGAGGTACCCTACATGAATTGATCTTCTCAAAGATCGAGCAACTCATGATGAACTCGCGAAATGAGACGTTGAATCATCTCTTGAGATGAGCCACAAACACACATCAAGAGGTGATGGAAGGCAGATGACGAAGGTTCAAATTGGTAGGCAACAAGTCCATGCCTAATAAGATGGTGGATGGGTTCCATAGTGGCGAGGAGTTAATTGCCATGATCCCATAACGGGGCACCTTAGGGAAGATGACTCATAGAATCATTCCCTTAAGTGGCAAAAAGAATTACTTTTGATATAGAGATCATTGAAACTCACTATAGTCCCATAGGTATGAAACCGATTTGCGCGAGAGTAGTACTAGGATGGGTGACCTCCTGGGAAGTCCTCGTGAAAGGGTTTCATATCTAAGGGTTGTGATAGGCTTGGCGAGCCAACGTAAAAACTAGCCAGTCTTTTGGGTATGAAACCCATTTGGACAAGAGTAGTACTAGGATGGGTGACCTCCTGGGAAGTCCTCGTGAAAGGGTTTCATATCTAGCCTACCCCAACTTGTTTGGGATAACAGGCTTCATAAGTAATCATCATCATCATCATTGAAACTCACTATACCAAGCTAGGGCAATTCGCAATCGTTCATTTGAAGGAGTTCGAAGGAATGGCATACTCAGATCGGAAAGGAAACTATGGTTATAAACAACTCGGCAAACGGGAGGCACATTCCAGTGGATACCAAGGATATAACCTAGTGACTGAGTGTGCTCTCAAGAACGTGAGCCTTTCCATACTCATCAAGGTCTTACCAACATCCGTGCTGAGGATCCTGGCAACACATCTTACTACCATGATGAATAGTGATGGTCAAAGCAGATACAAAGGAGGACAACACTTTCTCAGATTTCACCTTAGCGATGCCAAGGAAACGAAATCTGGATGTTCAACCGAGAGACATTTAGCACTCCGCTTCTAATATTCTCCTTGATGTGCTAGCGTAACCCATTTATAGATATGGTTTGGTATCTAGAACATCAAGTAAAAGGTCGGACTTTGGGAGCACAAGAATCCATTAGGAATAACTACGGAAGTAAATCCTACGGAATCCTTATGGGGAGGTGGCCAACTTTATCAATCAGGATACTACAATAATAGCTCTTCCGGCTGGGTGTGTTGGCCACGACATCCACCTTACCGGTTTAGAAAGACCAACATTATAATTCCTGGGAAAAGGTCCAACCATCATGTCTGCCTGAGATTCAGATCCGGTTAGTGTCAGGATATTTCAGACAACGTGTCTGGAAAGAAAGTTTGCAACACAAACCGACGAGATGATGTTGCGAGATTCTCGGGAAATGAACTACAGTAGTAAGCTCCAAAACATGAGCTGGTTCTGCTACACACATGTGAACACGCTGTCCAAGACAAGCAAGACCACGTAGAAGTCCTACAACGAAACACTACCGAGTTCTGATTGGGAACCATAATTGCGGAGAGCGAAGTCCTGCGCATGTACCTTTGGGTCCTTAAGGATTAGCACTTAAGAACTTCTTTTCCTTGAACAAATCAACCAGTGGCTTTGTGTGCTAGGGAATACGTATGGAGTGGAGGTAATTAATCTACCAAACCATATAATACTTCGCACGTATGCATGATTGATTTGGGATGATTCCAGGGGAACAAAACAAACCTTTCTCAAATTCATGGCGGCAACTTACACCTAATGCACGTGAACTTGGAGAAAGTCACTTTTTTCACCCAAACATATACCTCATGAGCGGAACACGAAGGCAATGCTGACAAAAGTTTCCAACACTAGCTCAATGTTCAACATGAATCATGGAGGATACAAGATGCTGCTGGTGGGCTGAACAACAACTCATCATAATTTCCATATCACTGGAATTCCACCATTATGTGAACAATGTGATAGTATTGGTCAGACCAAAAGATGTAATGGTGTATGCTCGGGGGATCAACCACGAGTAAGACAACATTACAAATATCATTGGTTCTGATTTGATTTGAGGATAGCCCATACTCAATCAAAGTTTGGATAAGATGACAGGTCCATTAGCTGAACACGAAGATCAATCGATGAAGATATCATCTTTCTTCAACACACACAAACACAAGGATATCCCTTTGAAAATGAACTAAATCAGGCAGCTTTTATCCTCCAACTCTCCAAGTTGTTGTTCAGCTTAACCAACTAGCTCAGGGGTACCCAACACAGATTCTTGGAGAAGGGGTGTTTACAAGGAACCAACTTGATCACGAGCTCAACATAGCGGTCAACGAATAGCCTGGTGATACTTCCGAGAAGATATTCAAATAATCACGAACCACTGATATGTTACTAAGCTCGAGAACAATCTTGCTTTTCAGGCAAGACGATGTGGTCAAGAGAGTGATGGATTGACACAATCCTAACTCTTTGATCAAAGAGTGCCCCAGGAAATATGGACTAGGTAGCACGATCAATCTTAAGATGTTGATTCAATAACCAACACGCTAAGAATGAAATTATTGTCCATTAACTACCAAGCAGCGGAGTTGCTAGGAGTATTGATTTCACTCATCACAGTTCTTTTGTCGGCATTCTGGTTACAATAACACGGAACCGAGGAATGAAACAATGATGGCGAGAAGTATCACTGCGTCAAGAATTCACAAGAGATGGTGCAATTCTCATGGCAATCCTGACATAAAGGGGGGTAATACTCCAGGGTAGAACAAAGCAAAAGCTGGATTGGCATTTGATCTGCAGAGCACAACTACTTTGACCCAATCCTAGAAATGGATGAGGTACTGGAGTTTGTTTCTCCTAGTCATTCCGAAATAGAACAACTTGACGGACTACAAGAATAATAGGAATCGATGAATACGAATGCACACATACTCTTGACTCTCAATTGATAGTCGAAGATCAGATAACAACTAAAGAGGGACAACTCAAGGGACATATATCTTTCTAAGTTGTGGATGCCTAGATTAATATGTCGAGCAAAGCTCAACATTTCTTCCGGATAACCCAGGCAGAAAGGTAGAACTGGCAGATTCACAATATAGAACGGAGGAATCATCAAGAGCACTCTGGTTGTGATCTTTTTGTTCAAAAGAACTTCTGCCATAAGCAGTTCATGGGATTTGGAAGAAAGAAATACCACGGACCTTGAGGACTATCACAAAGGTTACTAGTATCCTAAAGGAACGAGCAAACACTATCTACACGAAGTAAGTAGAGTGAATCTTGGGTTCGAGAACCCAGGAATAGAATACCTACCAACTAAATAACATCACAAGATGCTTTCAAGAATAATGGCCAGAATCATCACACTGGGAACACAAAACATGGCTCGATTACTAGGTGACTCCCTAAAACACCTAGGGTCATAATAATAGCTCCAACATATATGTCGAGGCAATAGAGTACCTCAACTCACCGATTAGTGTGGTTGAACTGGCCCAAAGGGACATCGGGAACGGAAAGAAGGGATTTGCAAATGCATCAGACTATTTCAAAACCTGGGATGACTCGGACAGCATAACGGCTATAAATGCTCAAAAAGATTTGAGACATCCTGCAAAATGGTGGCATGACCACTCAACATCACAATATCAAGTTTCCAAGTCCACCTAACAACACACTGGAGTAGTAGAAACTGAACTGAGGCTTGAGACCAACAATCCTAAGAGTCTACAGATTAGTAACACGTGATCTTGATAGAAAGATGAGAAGCCTATTTCTTAATCCCCGCAGAAAACAAGAGGTTAACTCAGATCAAAAGGGCATAAGGTAAAGGAGTAAAAAGAGCCTTACGTTGCCTTCCACAATCAATTCCATTATATAACTAAAGCATTTCTAGACTCAACTTCGACCGGTTTGGCTTGGTAATCATACAGGCAGTCAGGCTCTGATACCAAAGCTGTCGGGACCCCGATTCCAAGTCACATCGATCTAGCCGGTAACACCTTATATCACTTTGCGGCCTCACTCATGGTATTCCCACGGGTGTCGCCTTACCATGGCCCGGGACCGTTTGCACCTTTTGGCTCACGTATATGATAGTGCCGCTAGCATCCATATGACAAAGAACCCGCGCCGACATGACTAGTCGTGAACCCAAAGTGGCACTAACTTACGGGGGCAGGCATACATGAATCAACATCGAGCATGTCGGTCAGCAGCGTGCGAATCCGGGCTGTAGCACTGGGCTAACAGGACTCCGGTGAACCGGGCTATAGCAGGCTAGGAAGGACTCCGAATGTCACCGCGTGACATTTCCCCGAAGGGACAGACACAGGAACGAAGTGAATCACATGCCGGCCAGTCAAGTGTTCTGGAGCAGTAGTGCTGGGCTAGCAGGACTCCGGTGAACCGGGCTGTAGCGGACTACTATGGCTCATGGAAGCACAAGACTACATTTCCCCATAAGAGAGGCTACCAAGGATAAACAACTAGGTTGTCGGATCCCACACATACCAAGCATTTCAATCATACACACAATATGCTCGATATGTGTAAATTTAACATGGCATCACAGCATAACTCTACGACTCAAGTATTTATTCATTAGGCTCCGAGGAGCCAAATATTACAAACATGGGTCTCATGACCCAACATACATAGCATACAAGCAACAAGCACATGCGGAAGCTTAACTTGTCTAAGTACAGACAACTACAAATGAAGAAGGCTGAGAAGCCTGACTATCTACAAGAGCCTCCCAAGGGTACAAAATCATAGCTGAGGTAACAAGCTAAGCGTCAAGGTCCACACGGAACTACTAGCGAGGCTGAAGTCTCTCTGCAAAACATAAAATAAGCAAACGTGAGTACAAATGTACCCAGCAAGACTTACATCAGAACTATCTACATATGCATCGGTATCAACAAAGGGGTGGTGGAGTTTAACTGCAGCAAGCCAGCTTTGACTCGGTGGCTATCATGAACTATGACTGCAAGTAACTCTTTTGAGGTGGCGCACACGAGTCCACATATTCACCATATCAATACACCACTATGGATCCGCTCCCGTCTCCCTACGGGAACGCCATCCGTAGCACTCACGCTTATCTTGCGCATTTTAGAGTATCCACTTTCACTTGTCTATGAACTGTACAGGCAACCGAGAAGTCCTGTTCCGCGGACACGGCTATTCGAATAGATGATGTTAACCCTGCAGGGGTGTACTTCTTCACACAAGCTCTTGCCACTTACCACCATGTACACGTCATGTATCTCGACAACCTTCAAGCGGAAGCCTGGCGAGGGAGTCGGCCACGACCTAACTAACCACACAAGTCTCTAGTCCAGGTTTATCGCCTATTCGGGTTCCATCCGCAAGGAGATCCGGCCGGGGTGTCACTCACGGCCCCAAACAATGTGAGCAGGGTTCCCAAGCCCACCATCCAGGTGCCACTTGGTACACCGTGCCACTGTGCCTAGTCTGTCCCAAGCCCACCTGTACCGGGTGCCACTTGGTAGACTACTAGCACTACCTACAAACACCAGAAAGTAGTTGCAACTCCTGGACAGAGATCGGGTTGATTAATAAGCCGAGAGGGGCCGAGTTACCGGAACCCAATGTGTGGTAGTAGCTGTTCATGGATCGCAAACACAGAACTCAGTTCCTGAGGACGGTTTCAATGAGACAACCCACCATGTACTCCTAGATGGCCTCTCACCGCTACCTTTACCAAATCGTGTTCACACACTTAGCTCTCAACAGTAGGACATGTTCACCACATTTCAATTCATCCCCGATGAATCAGACCCGACACAACTCTAAGCAATAGCAGGCATGACAAACAAGCATGAATGAGTAGGCACATCAGGGCTCAAACAACTCCTACTCATGCTAGTGGGTTTCATCTATTTACTGTGGCAATGACAGGTCATGCAGAGGAAAGGGGTTCAACTACCGCAGCATGTAACAGTTGAAACGTTGTTGTCCTAATGCAGTAAAAGAGAGCAGGAGCGAGATAGTGGGCTTGTATCAAAATGAACAAGGGAGTTTTGCTTGCCTGGCACTTTTGAAGATAGCATTGGTTCTTCATCAGTGTCAACGATCACAACGTCGGAACAATGTCTACCGAGGGGGAACAACACCGGCAAACAGAGAATAAACACAATCAATGCAATGCACAATATGATGCATGAACATGGCATGTATATGTGATGTTGTTTGTGCTAATGCAAACAGCAACAAGTTCAATGGAGCTCATTTGAATCAAGGATTCAAATGCAACTCCAAACTTAAGCATTTTAAATGCCCTTTATGTGTTTTCATCTATACAGCAGGTTTAGGTTGGTTTGTCATGCATGAAACTAGTACAGATGGATAGATTGAATTTTTCTGATAATTTTTCATATATAAATTATTTCATTCTGAGCTATGGTTGATTTTTTAAGATTTTTCAAAGTTTAGGTTATTTTCTGGAGATAAATAATTCATTTGGATTTATTTAAAATCCAGAAAACATTACTGCATCAGCAAAGCATCACGGTGATGTCAGCAGGTCAACAGGGCGGTCCAGGTCAAACCTGACCTGTGTGGCCCGCACGTCAGTGTAACAGGGCAAGAACAGAGGCTGACCAGTAAGGCCAGGTCAACGTTGACGTGGCAGGGTCAACTTACATGTGGGGCCGACTGGTTTAATTTAAACTAAATAGGGAATAAATCCCAGGGTTAATTAGGGCATGGGGCCCACCGTCAGTTGAACATGGTTTAGTTAGCGGGGTGATTAGCCCCTAATTAAGTGTGCCACGCCATCCACAACGGTGGTTAGCCGCCGGCGACCGAATCACAAGGCGGTGGCGCTCGGGGTCGCGCTGTAGTCCACGGGATCGAGCACCGTTTGGACCTACGGCTAGCCGCGCTCATCTAGTGGAACACGCGGGAGGTTGTGGGGTGGCCAGGGGCGACGGCGGCATCGACCTGGGCGGCGGCCGGAGTTCGGGCAAGTGGCAAAACAGCGCTACGGTGAATTAGCGGGGAAGACAAGTAGTTCTACGGCCTCCTAGAGGTGCGGGGAGCACGAACTAGCTCGGGAATTCGAGCGGAGGGGCACGAAAGAGCCATGGCCGACATCCATGGCGGACGACGCCGCTCGGTCGAAGGGGGCGACGTCTAGAGGATGAAAACGAGAGGGAAAACAGTGGGAGATGATGCGGGGGCTCATGTTGATCTCGCAGAGACGCTCAGAGTGCTTGGGGAGGTCCTGTACGCGGCGAAATCGACGGCGGCGATCCACGGCATCAAGGAAGAAGACGGTGTTGAAGGCCGCTCTACAGGGCGTCCAGGCTTGCGTGGGTCTTCGAGGAGGAAGAGGCGGCCGTGGCGGTCCTTCAGAGCACGGAGAGAGGTCGAGGGGGGGAGGCTGTGGCTACTAACATGGCAATGACATGGCATATCAAAACATGCTCCTAACATGGCAATAGCAAAACATAGCATATGATCTCAATCATGGCATAATTTAACATATAAATCAACGCATGGCATGGCATCATGAAACTATGCTGAAAATAAACTACCAATGGTATCCAATGCAGACATAGCAGGTTAACTTTATGCAACCATCTTCTGTTCTGCCATGGTTCTTTAAATGCAACATATTACTCATGCAATGCAACCAAACTTGTGCACCGAGTCCCTTGGACTCTCTTACCAACGGGTGGCCTCGCAACCGAATGGTGACCTTTTCGACGATCACAACCATGACGAACACTTGGTCTCCAACACTTATCGAGACCTCGTCTCGTGATCATATCAAAACATCGTCGTGACTTCTCACGACTATCTCATAGTCCAAGTCACCATATTCTCGTTATCACATATTTATTTACCAACTTAATTATTTCAGGTCTATCCTCCATTTCGACCAAGACCTGATAGTGGGACCTACTATGTACTTATGCCCATGACCGAGGACGCGGCAATCGATAGATTGAATACACTCTGCAGAGGTACCACACTGTACCCACACCACGGAACCCATGGCCTCGTCATCCCATTCGGGTGGACCAATGGCGTTCCGACGAAACCGACCTACTGCCATGACTCTCTCCCGGCCACTCCGACCCATTCCCAACTGGGCTAGTCCTGGGTGGCCCCGTGTCTACCAAATACACAACGACCACCATCGTGGCCAAAACGTCCCTCACGGGGACCGGTACCAAATTTTTTAACAATGGGCACACAAGGTTATGTCCGCCTACCTGATCAGGGTAAGCATGCCCATAACCTTCCCTAGTTGGAGGCACCGGCGAGAGGCATGACAATAGATCGCATTAAGGCCTTCCCAAAAAGGCAAATGTGGCTGCAGTGAAAAAGTTCGATTTGGTGGCACTATTACTCGATCCCATCGACGACGGAGGAGGTTTGTTATTATTAAGCCATTTCAATTCCTTCTCCATCATCATGAACATGAATGCAACATTGAGCATGCAGCATACAAATGCATGAACAAAATATTGAACTTCTCAAGTGCACAACTATAGCATAAAGAACATGACAATACCAAGTAATAGCATATCAACGGTGCATTACAATCCTCATAACATTTTATAATGATGACATGCAAATAAAGTAGAGTAGTGACATGGCATTATCAATAACAACATTCTAATTAGCATGGCAAACGATATCGTGAAAACACAAGCATGCATGACAGGCATAATGGAATAACTGCAGACGGAAACGATATGAAATAACTGCAAATACACACACACAAGGTGCCAGCAAAGTCAACATGCAAGTTTGGGGCTCATGATAAGAGGTTGGCTTGCCTGGGGGTCGACAAATACTCCGGGAAGAAGGGGGAAATGATCGCGGAACGATTTGCCGGAAACAGTTCTCTCTCAGAGGGGCTGTTTACGGGCAAGGGCAAAATGGTCATTTTCACTATGTGAAAACATAATGAAAATGATACCAACGAAAAGAGCTCGACGACAAGAAAACGCGAGCGTGGAATCACCTCAATCAGAGTTGTGGTTGCAAAGATACGGCCGTTTGAATGACAGGGACTAATCTGTAAAATAAATATTCACAGACAGGTCCTTGTCGGTTAAAACAGAAAGCGCACTAAGGAAAATACGTTTTCAGAGAAGGGAAAACACATTACTGACCGCACGCGACAGAAAGTACGTTTTCAGAAAACGAAAATGCCTTTCTCTCTAAAGCCGCGACGAAATACGCTTTCGAGAAACGAAAGCGCATTCTCGCGGGGCGTCTCCACTTACATAGGTCAGCGAGCCGGCCCGGTCAGCACGCAGAGGCCGATAAGCGGGGCCCAGAGGTGGGTTCAACGCGGGGCGGGGCCCGCCTGGCCTTCTTCTACCTCACGCTCGGGGTCGCCCCGACGGCGATCGCCGGCGCGTCCGGCCAGCTCTTGCGACGGCCGACCTACCCACGAGGTCAGGAGGACAAGGCGCATCTCGTGGTGGGCTCTGTTGCCGGCGAGGAGCGCGGGAGAAGAAACAGCGGGGCACGCGGCGGAGAGGGGCTTCGGGCTCGGGTGGACACGGGGTTCTGGTGAGGGAGAGAGGAGGCCGATGCTATGGGGCGGCTCTCTGGAGCATGGGGGATGCGGTGGTGGTGGAGGAATAGAGAGGGAAGCACGGCTTCTCGAGAATCGGGTGATTCCCGAGGCGGCGGCTATGGCGACGGTGGTGGTCAAAGAGCGACTCCGGGGAGGGGTGAGTGGCTTGGGTAGGCTTGAGGACTGCGAGAGAGCTCGGGGTGCTATTTATAGCCGCGGGGAGAGCTCAGGAAGGAGGGGAGGAGGTGGCACGCGCCAGGTGACGTGTCCGCGCGCCGGCGAGGGGCGCAGCGTCGGCAGGCGCGGCCAAGGCTCACGGGAAGAGGCGGGAAGGCGACGAGGAGGGTGCGGACGAGCGCCAGAGGCTCACGGAATTGAGCAAAGCTCGCGGATGAGAGGAGGAAACGGACATGGGCGAGGACGAAGACGATGGCCACAGTGGCGTACTGTTTGGTCCTTGGCATGGCTCGCCGGAGAAGAAAACAAAGGAGGCTAGATGTCCAGGAGGAAGACGACGTCGAGGGGGAGCTATAGGACATTAATGGCGAGGCCAGAGCCGGTCGGAGCAGCGATGCCGACGCGAACAGTGGCTAGACCACCATTTTGGCTGGCTGCCCTTGTAGTCACCACTGACATGGCGCGCTCTGGAGTTTTTACTGAGGCCAGCTCATGTCTACCGCATAGTCCTTCGTAACTTGAGTGTTACTATGGTAAAGAAACGGGCAGAGACAAATTGAGCTGAGTAAACGAAGCTCCACAAGTTTGCTGTTGCAAACTTGGCCACACTCTAGAGATTAAACCAGAGAGGTGAAAAGGTAAATTTGTTGTCTGGGAGGCTTAGGGTAGAAAGGACTATGGTCCTGGAAGTATGAGGTAATTTGGACAACTATTTACCATAGTTGTTGTACAACTACCAAATCTGACCCAGAAACTGAATGATGAAAAAGGACTCACTAGAAGTGTTAGATTGGGCTAAAACTTGGCAAAGCCTGATGATTAGATCATAGGTAGATGCTGCAAAAATATCATACCAAATGGACTTGCCAAAATGGTACTTCCTTCACAGCTATCAGTTTTCCCCAAAAACTTCAGAAAAATCCTCATGGCAAATGCCTGGATGAAATGAGACAAAATCTTGTGGAGATAGGTTATATGAGTAGGAGAAGGCCTGGGAAACTTATCAGCCATAATGGAGCAAGATAAAATACACTTGCTTCACAAACTGAAAATTTGGACAGAAAACAAGAATTGCTCCTGTGCTCACATAGTTCGATGAAATGAACTGAATTTGGGTGGAGGCTAATGATTTGAGATACTTGGGAGGATGGAAAAGTTTCATCCCATTTGGAAACCCTACGAAGGTACTTCCTTCACAAAGTTGTATTCTGGTAAGAAACTTTGAAAAATTGCACAGGGATCTAGGATGAATGGATTGAGCTCAGATTTGGCATCCATGGGTTATTTATCCATGTTAATCACCCTGCCAAATAGCAGCTCCATTGGAATTAGGAATAAAGCACTTCCTTTGCAAAATTTCAGAGAAGGCAGAAACTTGCATTGGATCATGTGCCAAATTTTTGGACTGAGGAACATGAGATTAGGATGGAACTAGTGATTATATAGCAAGGACAAGCTCCAAAATTTATGTGGGAATTTTCTCTGCTATAAAAATAGTAGTTCCTTTGGAAAATGGCAGAAATACAATATTGGCATTAAATAGGAAAAGGCAATTCTCCTTATTTAATTATGGCCAATATACTTGCCAAGCTTGGATTAGGCATAAGTATCAACTCCACCAATTCTCATGAATTTAGGAGATGGCTAGCTATGCCTTTGGATTTTATTCCTCAGAAAGGCAAGAAAAAGAATAAATCACAATTCAAAAATATTGCATGGGACTTAGCAATATTTTTGCATATCCAAGGTTCAGAAAGATAGGATGATCTCTGGGAACAATTGGGAAGATCAATAGATCAAGGAAAAAGGATGGCTCCTTTGTAAGCACAAAGGGCATATCCAAACTCCAAAAAATTTGGAATTAGGGTTTGAGAGGGTTTGAGATGATGCAAAGGAGGTCTTGCCCACTGACAAAGACATGAGCAAGGTTTTGAAAGGTTGGAAATGACAAAATTTCTCAGAGTCATCCAGCAATATCAGGAGAAAATTTTGAAAATGAGTGCCAGGAGAGAATAATAGCACAAAAATTGATAACCCAATTTTGGGGCTGTTATAATACTTCTCCCGGTGAATTCCCATAACTCCCCGGTACTCCGAAAATACCCGAATCACTCAGAACCTTTCCGATGTCCGAATATAGTCCTCCAATATATCGCTCATTACGCCTCGACCATTTCGAGACTCCTCGTCATGTCCCCGATCTCATCCGGGACTCCGAACTGAAGGAAATATGCCCTAGAGGCAATAATAAGGTTATTATTTATTTCCTTATATAAAAATAAATGTTTATTATTCATGCTAGAATTGTATTAACCGGAAACATAATACTTGTGTGAATACATAGACAAACTGAGTGTCACTAGTATGCCTCAACTTGACTAGCTCGTTGATCAAAGATGGTTATGTTTCCTAGCCATAGACATGAGTTGTCATTTGATTAACGGGAGCACATAATTTGGAGAATGATGTGATTGACTTGACCCATTCCGTTAGCTTAGCACTCGATCATTTAGTATATTGCTATTGCTTTCTTCATGACTTATACATGTTCCTATGACTATGAGATTATGCAACTCCCGTTTACCGGAGGAACACTTTGTGTGCTACCAAACGTCACAACGTAACTGGGTGATTATAAAGGTGCTCTACAGGTGTCTCCGGAGGTACTTGTTGGGTTGGCGTATTTCGAGATTAGGATTTGTCACTCCGATTGTCGGTGAGGTATCTCTGGGCCCTCTCGGTAAAGCACATCACTTAAGCCTTGCAAGGATTGCAACTAATAAGTTAGTTGTGGGATGATGTATTACGGAACGAGTAAAGAGACTTGCCGGTAACGAGTTTGAACTAGGTATTGAGATACTGACGATCGAATCTCGGGCAAGTAACATACCGATGACAAAGGGAACAACGTATGTTGTTATACGGTCTGACCGATAAAGATCTTCGTAGAATATGTGGGAGCCAATATGAGCATCCAGGTTCCGCTATTGGTTATTGATCGGAGACGTGTCTCGGTCATGTCTACATAGTTCTCAAACCCGTAGGGTCTGCATGCTTAAAGTTTCGATGATAGTTATATTATGAGTTTATATGTTTTGATGTACCGAAGTTTGTCCGGAGTCCTGGATGTGATCACGGACATGACGAGGAGTCTCGAAATGGTCGAGATATGAAGCTTGATATATTGGAAGCCTATATTTGGATATCGGAAGTGTTCCGGGTGAAATCGTGATTTTACCGGAGTGACGGAGGGCTTACCGGAACCCCCCGGGGGTTAATGGGCCATAGTGGGCCTTAGTAGAGATGAGGAGAGGCGGCCAGGGCAAGGGCCGCGTGCCCCTCCCCCTAGTCCGAATAGGACAAGGAGAGGGGGGCGGCGCCCCCCTTTCCTTCCTCTCCTCCACCTCTTTCCCCCTTCTCCTATTCCAATAAGGAAGGGAGGGAGTCCTACTCCCAGTGGGAGTAGGACTCCTCCTGGCGCGCCTCCTCCCAGGCCGGCCGCACCTCCCCCCTTGCTCCTTTATATACGGGGGCAGGGGGCACCCCAAGGACACAACAATTGATCGTTTGATCTTTTAGCCGTGTGCGGTGCCCCCTCCACCATAGTCCACCTCGATAATACTGTAGCGGTGCTTAGGCGAAGCCCTCCGTCGGTAGAACATCATCATCGTCACCACGTCGTCATGCTGACGAAACTCTCCCTCAACACTCGGCTGGATCGGAGTTCGAGGGACGTCATCGGGCTGAACGTGTGCTGAACTCGGAGGTGCCGTGCGTTCGGTACTTGATCGGTCGGATCGTGAAGACTTACGACTACATCAACCGCGTTGTGCTAACGCTTCCGCTTTTGGTCTACGAGGGTACGTGGACAACACTCTCCCCTCTCGTTGCTATGCATCACAACACGAACTACCTTTGGTACATCAAATCACATAAACTCATAATACAATCGTCACCGAAACTTTAAGCGTGCAGACCCTACGGGTTCAGAACTATGTAGACATGACCGAGACACGTCTCCGGCACATAACCAATAGCGGAACCTAGATGCTCATATTGGCTCCCACATATTCTACGAAGATCTTTATCGGTCAAACCGCATAACAATTGTCAGGTGGTAGGTGCGACATATGCCAACGGGCGGCTTATCATTGTGGGAGCCAGTAAGACATCGCCGGTGCCTGGAAACGGGATGAGGCGAAGACATGCACGCCGGCAGATCTTACCCAGGTTCGGGGCTCTCCGTGGAGATAACACCCCTAGTCCTGCTCTGCGGGGTCTCCGCATGGTCACTAGATCAGAACGAGTAGCTACAAGTGCTCCTTGAGCTGTATGGTTCAAGGGAGAAGAAGAGCAAGGCTAGCTCTCACTTCCCTCTCTATATGGTGTGTGTAACTCTAAGAAGCCAACCCTTTGCATGGGTGCCCCGGGGGGTTTATATAGGCCTACCCCTCGGGGGTACAATTGTAATCCGGCTGGGCGCGGGTCCCAGTCATCAGTGTCTGTGCTCGCTGGCTTCTTCGCCGGCCGTTGGGGCCCGCCGACTGGTGGGTCCCGCCGGCTGTCGGCCTCTTGGTTGACAGGCCGGCCCCACCGCCTGGGGGTCTTGTCGGCGGCTGTTTACTGTAGCCTCGCCCTTGATGACGAGGGCTTTGTCGAGATAAGTGTGGCTACAGTGTGCCGCCTCGAGGGCTCTCACTATAGCCATACCTCGTCTTGTCTCTTTAATGCGGCACATGTTTCGAGGGAGGGGGGTAGCCGGTTTCTGGGGGCCGGCTACGCCCCTGGCCGACTGGGGGGAGGCCAGGCCGCCTTCGTGCCTCTCTCTGGCCGAAGGGGCCCGCCGCCCGTGGGCCGTATTGGCGTCTGTCGTGGATGACGTTGAGGCCAGCATGGCTACAGTGCCGAGCCGGACGGGAGATGGCCGACCCGTACGGCGTCCTGTGGCCATGCCTGCCTCGGGATTCGTGGGTAGTGGGCCGCACTGTAGCCACACCCCGTCTTGTCACCTTTATGTGGGCATGGTTTCGGTGGGTGCGCTCTTGGCCGGCTTCTTGGAGTCGGCGTTCTTCATGGCCGACTCTGGGGAGTCGGCGTTCTCCATGGCCGGCTTCCTGGAGGCGGCCATCTCGTAGTTATCTTGGGGGAGGTTTCTGAGGCTGGGTCGCCTTCCGAGAGTCGGCTTCTGGGGTAGCCGGCTGGGGGAAGGCGGCCCAAATGCTTTGAATGTTTGAAGGCTCGAATGGCCTGATAATTTTTGAAGAGCCAGAGGTAGTCGGTTAGGCTACCCGTGGCCATTTACTCCGACAGTAGTCCCCGAAGCTGATTGAGCTTCGAGGTTGAGTGGGAGTCGAGAAGCTCGGTCAGCTTCATATCTTGACGAGCCGGTAGCTGGGGGCCGGCTTCAGTTGGGTGCGCCTTCTCGGCGAAATTTTTTGGAGTCGGAGGGCGGGAGCCTGCCAGCGCGCGCACCGAGCCGCGGGCCGACCACTTGCCGCCTGTGAACCACGTGGCCTCCCTTGGCTAAAAAGCCTGCCAGCCCACGCGCCCGACGGGACGTCGCCGCAGGTCAGGGGCCCGCCACGCCTACGCCCGGGACCAGGCGCGGATTCTCTGCGGCCCGAAGCCGCCCGCACGTCTACCTGCGGCGGTTTCGGCACGCCTTTAGGGCGTAACAATCGCGAGGCGTGGGGGGCGTGGGTGCAGTTAATCCCACGTCTCACCCCACGCCCCTTCCCTCTCCGCCATCTTCTTCCTTCTGCTCTTTCTTGCGACAGCGCCTCGCCGCCGCACCGCTCCACCACTCGATCCTTCGCCGCCACACTCGTTCTCGCCAGCCCCACGCCATGATGCAGTTCCGCGGGGATTGGGACGGCTCCAACGTCCATGAAGATCACGTCGAGTTCCTCCGCAAAACACGGCGGCTGCCCGGCGCGGACAAGGTGGAGGTCCGTCTTGCGCCGGCGAAGGAGATTACGCCGGAGCCGGAGGAAGGCGAGCGGGTAGTCTTCCGCTCACATTTCTTGCGCGACATCGGCTTGCCCGTGAGCGCCTTCTTCCGCTCCTTCCTCGAGTTCTACCAACTCCAGCCACACCACCTCACCCCGAATACAGTGGTACTGCTGTCCGCCTTCGTCACCCTGTGCGAAGGCTACCTCGGCGTCCTCCCCACCCTCGAGCTCTGGGGGGAGTTCTTCCAGTCCAAGCTGGGCACGCGCATGCAGGGCGTGCCAGCTCAGACTGGCGCCTTCGTCGCGATGCGGAGGGTGGCTGCCGACAACCCCTTCCCCGTCATCACGCTGATCCAGTCGGTGAAGCTATGGCAGGTCATACTTCTACGTGAAGAACGTCGCCCCGCAGGGCGACTACGTCAATCTGCCGGCTTACATAGTCGGCCCACCGGTAGGCAGGCGGCCCCAGTGGTCCTACCAGGCCGTGACGCTGACGCCGGCTGGAACCGCAGCTGTCGCCCGAGTGCGGGCGATGATCCAGTCGGAGGGCTTGTCGGGGCCCGACCTGCTGGCCGCCTTTGTCACGCGCCGGGTGCTCCCGCTCCAGAGCCGCCCTCATCTGATCTATCAGATGAGCGGCCAGCTCGATCCGAGCCGGATGTGCACCAAAGACATGCCGCACGACGAGGTGGCCTATATGGTGAACTACCTTGCGAACTGCAAGCTCTCCGCAGAGTGGCAGTTCAGCAAGGAGCCATATTGCCGAGCCCATCCGCCGCCCACGGTATGTTCTCCTCTTCTCTTCCTCTTCTCTCAGTTTTGTCGCCGAGTTCCTTTTGGCCGATACTGACTAGTCGGCTTGTCTCGACAGAGCCCTCTTCTTCGGCCTGCAGGCGGGTCGGACGCGGAGCGCCGATTCGTCCCCGACCGGACGGAGCACGATCTGGAGGACCCCGACTTGGGGGCGGCCGCTATGGACAACAACACCGAGGCGGGCGGTGGCCAAGCCGGCTGCGAAGCAGGCGGCTCCGGGCTTGGAGTCAGCTTCGACGACTGGCCGGACGACGACGAGGCTGAAGTCGTCCCACGCCGTCAGCCGGCGTCTGCCCACGGCGCGCGTTCCTCCGCTGCGCCGCCTGCTCGGGGCGGCGGGCAAAAGCGTCGTGCCGCGCCGGGCTTGTTTGGCAGTCGGCCGAAGAAGCCCAGAGGCGGGGCAGCGGCGACCAGGCGGGAGTAGGCGGCCGCGAAGGCCGCTCGCTTTCGCAAGGCGGTGAAGCAGCCGCAGACGGTGTCGGCGTAAGTATACTCTCCTTCGTGCATTCTTTTTTCTTTTCTCTGGTGGCTCCTGAATCCTTGTCTTTTTCTCCAAACAACCAGGGCTCCATTGTCGCTCGAGCGGGCTGCTGCCGCCTCCGTCGTTGGGTCGCCGGGAGGATCTGGGAGCACTACTCGCCGCGTGGACCCCGTGTCAATCTTCAGGCGGCGACGGAGCGGAACGCGCGGGAGGTGCGGGAGGAGCGGGAGGCGCGGGAGGCGGAGGCGTTGAGGGCGGCCGCCGCCAAGGCAGCACAGGAGGAGGAGGCGGCGAAGGCGCGCGCTGACGCCGCAGCCAAGGCCCAAGCACAGGCTGCGGCTGCGGCCATGGCGGAGGGGGCCTTGCTGGTCACCCCACTGCGCGTCGCCGCGCCTGGGGCCCCGGAGCCCCCGCCAGAAGAAGCCGGCGGTGACCAGCCGGGGCTGGAGAGGGATGACGACGTCGTCATCCTGGAGAGGGCGGCGGTACCGACCCCGCCGACTGGGGCGGCTCAAGGCGGCCGGCCTGATCTGCCACCTGCGCAGTCGGCGGGGGGCGAGCCGGCCGCGAGGACTGAGCTGGCGGTCCGGACGCCGCCGCGCTAGCGCGTGGGGAAGGCCGCGTGAGAGCCGCAGAAGGCTGCGTCGGAGCCGCAGCCGGCCGCGGGCTCCAGCTCGTCGGCCCAAGATATGGAGGCGGCCAGCGCCACCTCGGGGTGGACGCTGGGCGGAGGGACAGCCGTGATGAATGTGGCCGCGCAGGACGTCCGGACCCGGCTCCAAGCCCAGGCTACGGCGCTGAGGAAATACAACAACGAGTTCCTTGCGACGCGGGCGGCCATCCGGGTTAGTCTTCTTATCTTGCTTGTTTTTGATCTTGGTTTCCTCCGTGGGGGCGCGTCAGCGCACCCACTGGGTGTTGTCCCCGAGTTCCGAGTCGGCTGCTGAGCAGGCGGCTTGGAACTTCTTAGTGGATCTGGTTTTGCTGTTCTTGCTCTTACTTCGCTCTTCTGCCTGTCTTGCAGGACTACCACAATCTTCGCGCGGCTGCCTTCAACTCTCAGGCTCGGAGCTGACCCAGAAGACCGCCGACCTAACCGAGAGCCGGGGTAAGTGCTTCGTCCTTTATCTCACGTGGGGGCGCGTCAGCGCACCCACCGGGTGTAGTCCCCGAGAATCGGGCCGACTGCTGAGCAGTCGGGTCGGATCTTCCTTGACGACTTCTTCTTATTGCTTCTTCTTTCTCTGTCGTCCCTGCAGCGGCCAACGCCAGTCTAAGGGCGCAGCTGGGAGGGTCTCAGGCCGCCCTTCGTGCCAAGGAGGCCGAGTTTGCCGCCTTGGTGCAGGAACGTGACCGCCTGGCCAGGAGGTTGGCCGACCAGGAGGAGAGCCACAAGGCGGCTCTGAAGGCGGTGCAGGACAGCGAAGCCGCCCTCCAGGCCGAGTATGAGACAGAGGCGGCTGGCTGGGCCGAAGCAAGGCAGACGCTGATCAACGGCTATGGCCAGATCGAAGATTTGGTTGACGGTAAGCCGCCTTCTTCTTCGTCCTTTCTTGCCGCCTGCCGCTTTTGGCTCGTTTTCTGACTTGGTGTTTTCTCTTCTTTCTCTTTCTTTCTTGCGCAGAGTACTTCCCTGGCTACTCCACCGCCGCCAACCAGATCATCGAGGCCCGCCGCGAGGCGCGGAGGCAGGCAGGCGCCGAGATTGCACCGAATGCTAGTCGGTCGCTGGAGGAGCAGCTCTTGGTGATCCAGGCCCGCCTCCAGCCGGCTCATCGACTGCTCCCCCGGGTTCAACGTACCGGAGCACAGACGTTGGCCACCCTCTGGCCTGGCGAAGTGGTTCCCCGCACCCCCAGTCGGACTGCCGACTGGCTGGAGGTGGCGGTCGGCCGCTTCGAAGCCTGGAAGGCTTCGGCGGCTCGGTCCGGCGCCAGGCGGGCGCTGGAGTTCGTCAAGGCCTGGTATCCCGGCCTGAGTCTGGACCAGCTGGCTACCTGGCGGCAACAGGCCGACACGGAGCTGGAGCTGGCACGGCCGGCTATCATCCGGCGGGCTTCGGCGATCGCCGACTACACTGACACCAGCGCCTTCGCCCCTGAGGTAGATGACAACGGTGTTGCCCAGCCGGAGGAATGGTTCGGGCTTAACCCGGCAGACGGCAAAGACTCGGCGGAGGAGATCGACTACAGCGACGAGGGTGAAGAAGAGGAGGAGGAGGGTGATGACACCGGGCCGGATGGTGGGGCGGCCGGCCAGCCTCAGCTTGACCGTGCCTCCAGCAACACGTCGCGCGCGGGTGCGTCGCCTGCCACCGGTGGTGATCAAGCCGAGACCCGCCAGCCGGCCACTCCTTCAGCTGGCGACGCCGTCTCCACCGACCAACCCGGCTCCCACGTCGCACCTTTAGTCTAGTCTGCTATCTTTTATTTTCCTGTCTTGTCAGTTTTGGAACAATGTTCTGTTAAGTTTACACAATTCCACCCACTGGGGGTGTATTCGAACTATGTCGATTGCCGGCCTGTTGGGAGCTTTATATGTATATATGACTTATGCAAGTGTTTGGCTTTTCCTTGTTCTTTGCTTTTCATCCGTCTGCTGTTTCCTTTGCCGCCCTCCACTGGTTGCCGCCTCCCCAGTCAGGCAGTTGCTCTGCAATCAGTGGCTGGAGAAGTGCTTCGCCAATTGGGAGGGCAAGTACTCTAGCTTTGTTGGATTATAGCGAAGTGTTTGGGATGCCGGCCAGCCGACTGTTCTGACAGTCGGCAAGCGTGGTCGGAGGCCGTCTTTTCGTTATACAAGTTCATTAGTCCTTAGCCGTTTTTCGTGTGGGCATCCTTTTTGCCTTGGCTCTTGCTAGTCGGACAGTCGGTTCTTCAAGCTGCGACTTTCAACAAGAGAGGACTCGGGAGCCGGCACACTACTTGTCTGACTTCAGGTAGAACTTTAATATAGCTTAAGGCGGCCAGTCCCCGGGCCGACTAGTCGAACCCGGTGCCAGACAGAAAATCAAATGTAATAATACATTCATGGATATGATACTCGTCGCTCATAGATAAATGAAGGCAGTCCCCGAGTGCTCCTCGGGGGGCCTGTTGTTTCGTGCTTAATAAAAAAGGGTAGCATGATACATACTGTTTTCAACTGTAAAATCTTCTCAGGAGGTTCGCATTCCATGGTCGCTCCGACTCCTTGCCGGAGTCGTCCCTCTTGCGTGCTCTTGGTTTTTGCGCGTTGATCAAGTAGTAGGCGTCGTTGCCTAGTGCCTTGCTGATGACGAAAGGGCCTTCCCAGGGGGCCGAGAGCTTGTGCTGGCCGGCTGTTTGCTGGATCAGCCGAAGCACAAGGTCGCCCTCCTGGAAAGATCTTGGCTTGACCTTGCGGTCGTGGTAACGGCGCAACCCTTGCTGGTAGATGGCGGACCGGCTGAGTGCTAACAGCCGGCCTTCTTCCAGTAGGTCGACACCGTCTTCTCTTGCTTCCTTGGCCTCCGCCTCCGTGCACATGGTGATCCGAGGCGAGTCGAACTCGATGTCGGTTGGGATGACGGCCTCGGCACCATATACAAGGAAGAATGGAGTGAAGCCGGTTGACTTGTTAGGGGTAGTCCGCAGACTCCAGAGGACAGCCGGCAGCTCATCGAGCCAGCAGCCGGCCGATCGCTCCAGTGGTACGACCAGTCGGGGCTTGATGCCGGAGAGGATGAGTCCATTTGCTCGTTCGACTTGGCCGTTTGACTGCGGGTGGGCAACGGACGCTAAGTCCAGTCGGATACCCTGCGTCGCGCAGAAACGTGCCAGTGCTCCTTTGGCAAAGTTTGTGCCGTTGTCGGTGATGATGTTGTGCGGTACGCCGTACCGAGTAGTGATGTCGGTGATGAATGTCACGGCAGTCGGCCCGTTCAGCTTCTTGATCGGCTTCGCTTGGATCCACTTGGTGAACTTGTCCACAGCGAAAAGCAGATGTGTCAAGCCGCCGCGGGCTGTCTTGAAAGGGCCCACCATGTCCAGTCCCCAGACGGAAAAGGGCCAGGTGAGGGGAATGGTCTTGAGTGCAGAAGCCGGCAGGTGTTGCTTGGAACAGAAAACTTGGCACCCTCTGCAGCTCTTGACTATCTCTTTGGCATCTTCCAAAGCAGTCGGCCAAAAGAAGCCGTGGCGGAAAGCTTTGACCACAAGTGATCTTGAGGCTGCGTGGTGGCCGCATTCACCTTGATGGATATCCTTGAGGATTGCCACTCCTTTATCTGGCTCGACACAGCGCTGGAAGACTCCGGTGACGCCGCGCTTGACCAGCTCTCTGTTGATTATTGCATATGCTCCGGCTCGTCGTTGCACTAGTCTTGCTGAGATCTCGTCAGCCGGCAGCTCTCTCTTGACTAGGAATTTGAGGATGGGCTGGGCCCATAATGGAGCTGTGACTTCTTCTTCTGTTAGTGCGGCCACCATGACTCGGGTGGGTGGGTCGGGTGGCATGGAACTGGAGTCGGCCACCGCTTCTTGTGTTGCTGCAGTCCCCGGGCCGACTGCTGCAGTCCCCGGGCCGGGTGCGACCACGGCAGTCCCCGGGACAGTTGTTGAAGTCCCCGTGCCGCCTGCGGGGTTCCTCCAGTCGGATCCGGCTACATCTGGCACAGGCGGTACGAAGATAGAGTCCGACTCTGGAGACGGCTTGATGGACGGCTTGAGGAGGCGCTGGAGGGAGACGCCGGTCGGTATAGCCTGTCGGGTGGAGCCGATCCGTGCCAGGGCATCTACTTGGTCATTGTCGGCCCTTGGCAAGTGAAGGAACTCGCACCCTTCGAAGTACCCACTGATCTGCTGTACGAGGAATCGATAGCTCGCCATGTTTGCATCCTTGGCGTCCCAGTCGCCCGACGACTGCTGGACCACCAAGTCTGAGTCGCCATAACACAGGATCCGGCGTATGCCGAGTTCTTTGGCTAGCCGGAGCCCATGTATGAGCGCCTCGTACTCGGCCACGTTGTTGGAGGCGGCGAAGTGGATCTGTAGCGTGTATCTGAGCTTGTCGCCTTTGGGGGAGGTGAGGACGATGCCGGCTCCCAAGCCGGTGCGCATCTTGGACCCGTCGAAGTGCATCCGCCAATGGGTAGAGTCGGGAGCCGGCGGTAGGTACTGGGTCTCGGCCCAGTCGACGAGGAAGTCGGCCAATGCTTGGGACTTGATGGCGGTGCGGGGTTGGTAGAAGATTGTGTATGGTGCCAATGCAATGGCCCACTTAGCCACCCGGCCGGATGCATCCCGGATGCCTATGATCTCGGCAAGCGGGGCGGTGCACACGACTGTGATGGGATGCTCTTGGAAGTAGGGCTTCAGCTTCTTGGCGGCGAAGTACACCCCATAGCACATCTTCTGGTAGTGCGGGTAGTTTTGCTTTGAGCTGGATAGCACTTCGCTTAGATAATACACCGGCCTTTGAACTAGTTGGGCTCGGCCTTTTTCCGGGCGTTGGACCATGACAACTGTACTGACCACTCGGCTGGTCGCGGCAATGTAGAGGAGCATGGGCTCCTTCTCAGTCGGTGCCACCAGGACAGGTGGAGTGGTCAGCATCTTCTTTAGCTCATGGAAGGCTTGGTCGGCTTGGTCATTCCACTCAAAGTGAGTGGACTTCTTCATGAGTCGGTACAGGGGGAGGGCCTTCTCTCCTAGCTGGCTGATAAAGCGGTTTAGGGAGGCCAAGCACCCGGTGAACTTCTGCACATCTCGCAATTTGGTGGGAATCCCCATCCTCTCGATGGCCTTGATCTTCACAGGGTTGCACTCGATGCCGCGTTCGGAGACCAGAAAGCCTAGCAGCTGGCCGGCTGGTACTCCGAACACGCATTTCTTGGGGTTGAGCTTGATTTGGAATCGGCGCAAGTTGGCGAATGTTTCTTTAAGGTCCTCCAGCAGGGTGCCGCGCTTCTCTGTCTTCACCACAATGTCGTCTACGTAGACGTGGGCATTTCTGCCGAGTTGCTTGAGGAGGCATTTCTGCATGCAACAGTAAAAAGTGGCACCGGCATTCCTGAGGCCGAATGTCATAGTCAGGTAGCAGAAAGCCCCGAATGGTGTGATGAAGGCAGTCTTCAGTCGGTCTGCTGGGTCCAACTTGATTTGATGGTACCCTGAGTAGGCATCCAAAAAACTCAACAGCTCGCATCCGGCTGTGGAGTCTATCACTTGGTCAATCTGTGGCAAAGCAAACGGATCCTTGGGGCAGGCCTTGTTGAGGCTGGTGTAGTCTATACACATACGCCACTTGTTATTCTTTTTCAAAACCAAGACTGGGTTGGCAAGCCACTCTGGAAAAAATACTTCCATAATAAAGCCAGCGGCGAGGAGCTTGGCTATCTCTTCTCCTACGATTCTTCGCTTATCTTCTGACAGTCGGCGGAGGGGCTGCTTGACCGGCTTCGCATCGGCTCGGACGTGCAATTTGTGCTCGGCGAAATCCATCGGGACACCTGGCATGTCCTTTGGGGACCATGCGAAGACATCTCGATTCTCACGGAGGAAGTCGACGAGCTCGCCTTCCTATTTACTGTCCAGGTTTGCCCCAATGACAGCAAACCATTCCGGGTGCTCCGGGTCCAGAGGTATCTTCCTCGTCTCCTTGGCCGGCTGGAAGGAGCCCTACGCATCATAATCTTTGGGGTTGGGGGACAAGGCCGGCTGCTGGCCGGCCATGGCCACAACCCGTTCCAGCATCTTCTTCTCTTCTGCCACGACGAGGGACTCGGCCAGCCGACTGCTGGCCATGGCGCACTCGATGGACTTCTTGTAGTTGCCGGCTACAGTGATGATCCCCTTCGAGCACGGCATCTTCATCTTTAAGTAGGCGTAGTGGGGTACAGCCATGAACTTGGCCAGAGCAGGCCGGCCAAGCAAAGCATGGTAGGGGCTCTCCAGATCCACCACCTCAAACCAGATCGCTTCTCGGCGAGAATGATCCTTGTCTCCGAAGAGAACATCCATCTTGATCTTGCCGATCGGGGAACAAGACAAACTGGGCACGATGCCATGGAACACGGTCCGGCTTGGCATGAGCTGCTTCGCCTTGATGTTCAGCTTCTCCATGGTATCGCGGTACAGTATATTGATACTGCTTCCGCCATCAATCAGGACGCGAGAGAATCGGGCAGCTCGCCTCTCCGTCGCGAGGGTGACATCCAAGACTAGTGCATAGGAGCCAGGAGACGGCATCACCTCTGGGTGGTCGGCCTGGCTCCAGCTGATGGGCTTCTCGGACCAGTGCATGATCTCGGGAGCGCTAGAGGCGACTGCGTTGACCTCTTGATGCTGACGGCGCCGACTACGCTTGTCTTCGACTTGGCTTGTGAAGACGACGTAGGCGGCATGCACTTCAGGGAACTCATCTTGTATGGCTCCGACTGCTGGCCGAGCCGCCGGCTGCTGGGGGGCTGGAGGCGGCGGGCCGGGAGGCGGAGGCGGCACCAGCCCCTCGCCCTGGGAGATTCGCGTGAGCCAGTGGCACTTTCGGGTCATGTGGTTGGACGGCTTCGCGCCGCTGTGGAACTTGCAGGGGGCGTCGAGAGTCTGCTCATAGGAGAAAGCCGGCTGCCAAGCCGGCCTGCCACCCTTCTTCTTGGGAGCGGGCCGTTCTTCGGGTTGCTCATCTTCAACTGTGGCCACCTGCCGACTGGTGGTAGGCGGCATGGGGGCCTTGCGCTTGTGGTCGTTCTGGTAGGGGCGCTGATTGGAGTCGCCAGCCGGCGTCTTGGGAGCCGGAGCGACCACCTTCCCGGAGGCGTCCACTCGAAGCTCGGTCTTCATCGAGGAGTCGGCCGTGGCGTACTTGTCCGCGATGATCAGCAGTTCGTCGAGGGTAGCCGGCTCGTCGCAGAGGAGTCGGTGCTTGAGGAGGGTGCCCTCTCGGCACCCGGCGGTGAAGTACTCGATGGCCTGAACCTCGTGCACCCCCTCGCAGGAGTTGCGGAGCTCGGTCCACCGCGTGAGGTAGTCGCGGGTCGACTCGTTCGGCCCTTGGACGCATAGGGAGAGCTGGCGAGGCTTGGGAGGCCGCTTGTACGTGCTGGTGAAGTTGCGGACAAAGACTTTCGTGAAGTCCAGCCAGCTGTTGATGCTGTAGGGCTTGAGGCTGTTGAGCCAGGTGCGCGCCGTGCCTTGCAGCATGAGGGGGACGTACTTCATGGCCACACGCCGATTGCCGTTGGCTATGCTGACAGCTGTGGAGTAGTCGATGAGCCAATCTTCCGGCTTCACAGAGCCGTTGTACTTGGGCGTGTCTCTGGGGAGCGAGTAACCTTTGGGGAAGGGCTCGTCGCGGATGCAGGGGCCAAAGCACGGCGGGCCGACATCGTCTTCTTCTTCTAGCGCCAGGGATCGAGCTAGGCGGTCGATCCGGTGGCGGGCGTCGTTCTCGCCGACTCCTTCGCGGCGGCCTAGTCGGTCACCAAGAGTCGGATGCGTGACAGGCGGCGGGGTGGGACGTCTCTCCCTTCGAGGCGGGGGAGGAGGCGGGTTTCCTTGGCGCTCCACCGCTCAAGGGCGGCCTTTCGTGTCGCGCTCGATAGTGATACGAGTCCGGCTGCGGCTAGCAGCCGGCTCCTTGTCTTTCCTCCCGCGGGCGTCGCTCGCAGTCGGCGATCGGGACGTCGCGGCGTGCTCCCGGCGCGGGGGATGACTGTCAGCGTGGGCGCCGGCTTCGTGCCGTTCTGCGGCCGCGTCGATCAGCTACTGGATCCGCCTTGTCATGTAGGGGAGCTCATCGGCTCCCAGCCCATTCAGCTCTTCAGCGGCCGCCTGAGCGGCTCGTAGATTCTCGAGCGGGGTGGCGTAGACGGGGCGATCTGCCCCCAGCATGCTGGCGATAGCCGCGCCGCGCTTCTGGACGAAGCCGGCTCGGCTTGGCCCGCTACGCGGCGGCATACCGAAGGCGGCGCGGTCGACTTCGCGCTGGTGTGCCTCGGTGAGGCATCTCATGGAGGCTATCTTCTGGCCTTCCGCGACGAGGGCGAGGCGGCGTGCCTCCAAGGTCTCGGCGTCGGCGTCGGCCGGGATGGGGACGGATAGGTCGTGCATCGCTGCTTGCAGGGCGTCGTGGGCGTTCTCACCCGAGTTGGCGACGTGGCTGATAACCAACACTTCGGTGACGGCGCTGCAGCCGCTGTCAACTCGAGGGAGAGGGTCGTCGAAGACCACCACGTCGGAGGGGTAGGCGTCGAGCGATGCCGTGTCGGAATCGACAAGCATCGGGTCGGTGGAGGCGACCGACTCCAAGTCTGCGGCAAGCTCGCTGTAGACGTGAAGTTGGTCGAGGAGCCTGACGAGGCGGTTCTCGGGGTAGTCCGTGCCCGCGTCGGACGCGGGCTCGTCGGAGATGCGAGCCTCGCCGAGCAGATTGGCGAGGCAGCTTGCCACGCAGGCGTCGTCGACGCCTTGCAGCGCGTCGGGGCAAACGCCATCGGGCGCAGTAGGCTGGCTGCGCTCGCGGGGGAGCAAAAGGGTTCCCGTCCAGAACAGGTCTCTGGACGACGGTGCACCTGGCCCCATGGTGGGCGCCAAATGTCGGGTGGTAGGTGCGACATATGCCAACGGGTGGCTTATCATTGTGGGAGCCAGTAAGACGTCGCCGGTGCCTGGAAACGGGATGAGGCGCAGACATGCACGCCGGCGGATCTTACCCAGGTTTGGGGCTCTCCGTGGAGATAACACCCCTAGTCCTGCTCTGCGGGGTCTCCGCATGGTCACTAGATCAGAACGAGTAGCTACAAGTGCTCCTTGAGCTGTATGGTTCAAGGGAGAAGAAGAGCAAGGCTAGCTCTCACTTCCCTCTCTATATGGTGTGTGTAACACTAAGAAGCCAACCCTTTGCATGGGTGCCCCGGGGGGTTTATATAGGCCTACCCCTCGGGGGTACAATTGTAATCCGGCTAGGCGCGGGTCCCAGTCATCAATGTCTGTGCTCGCCGGCTTCTCCGCCGGCCGTTGGGGCCCGCCGACTGGGGGGTCCCGCCGGCTGCCGGCCTCTTGGTCGACAGGCCGGCCCCACCGCCTGGGGGTCTTGTCGGCGGCTGTTTACTATAGCCTCGCCCTTGATGACGAGGGCTTTGTCGAGATAAGCATGGCTACAGTGTGCCACCTCGAGGGCTCTCACTGTAGCCTTACCTCGTCTTGTCTCCTTAATGCGGCACATGTTTCGAGGGAGGGGGGTAGCCGGCTTCTGGGGGCCGGCTACGCCCCTAGCCGACTGGGGGGTGGCCAGGCCGCCTTCGTGCCTCTCTCTGGCCGAAGGGGCCCTCCGCCCGTGGGCCGTATTGGCGTCTATCGTGGATGACGTTGAGGCCAGCATGGCTACAGTGCCGAGCCGGACGGGAGATGGCCGACCCGTACGGCGTCCTGTGGCCATGCCTGCCTCGGGATTCGGGGGTAGTGGGCCGCACTGTAGCCACACCCCCTCTTGTCACCGTTATGTGGGCGTAGTTTCGGTGGGTGCGCTCTTGGCCAGCTTCTTGGAGTCGGCGTTCTCCATGGCCGGCTTCCTGGAGTCGGCCATCTCGTAGTTATCTTGGGGGAGGTTTCTGAGGCTGGGTCGCCTTCCGAGAGTCGGCTCCTGGGGTAGCCGGCTGGGGGAAGGCAGCCCAAATGCTTTGAATGTTTGAAGGCTCGAATGGCCTGATAATTTTTGAAGAGCCAGGGGTAGTCGGTTAGGCTACCCGTGGCCATTTACTCCGACAACAACATACGTTGTTCCCTTTGTCATCGGTATGTTACTTGCCCGAGATTTGATCATCGGTATCTCAATACCTAGTTCAATCTCGTTACCGGCAAGTCTCTTTACTCGTTCCGTAACACATCATCCCGTAACTAACTCATTAGTTAGAATGCTTGCAAGGCTTATAGTGATGTGCATTACCGAGTGGGCCCAGAGATACCTCTCCGACAATCGGAGTGACAAATCCTAATCTCGAAATACGCCAACCCAACAAGTACCTTCGGAGACACCTGTAGAGCACCTTTATAATCACCTAGTTATATTGTGACGTTTGGTAGCACACAAAGTGTTCCTCCGGTAAATGGGAGTTGCATAATCTCATAGTCACAGGAACATGTATAAGTCCTGAAGAAAGCAATAGCAACATCCTATACGATCAAGTGCTAAGCTAACGGAATGGGTCAAGTCAATCACATCATTCTCCTAATGATGTGATCCCATTAATCAAATGACAACTCATGTCTATGGCTAGGAAACATAACTATCTTTGATCAACGAGCTAGTCAAGTAGAGGCATGCTAGTGACACTTTGTTTGTCTATGTATTCACACATGTATTACGTTTCCAGTTAATACAATTCTAGCATGAATAATAAACATTTATCATGAGAATGAGGAAATAAATAATAATTTTATTATTGCCTCTAGGGCATATTTCCTTCAAGGAGATTGTGTTGGTGAAGATGTTGATGAAGATTGACCCTCCCACGATGAGAGGGTCATTGGTGATGACGATGACTTCGGTTTCCCTCTCCCGGAGGGAAGTGTCCTCGGCAGAATCGCTCTGCCGGAGCCCTAGATTGCTTCTGCCCAGGTTTCGTCTTGAGACGGTGGCGCTTCGTCCCAAAAACCTCCTTATGATTTTTTGTAGGTCAAAACCCTTCATATAGAAGAAGATGGAGACCTGGGGCTGGCCAGGGGGCCCACAAGCTCGGGAAGCGCGCCCTGGGGGGGTATGGCGCACCCCTAGCCTTGTGGCCACCTGGTGGGTCTCCTTCTATTGTTTCTTCGCCCAATATTTTTTACATATTCCAAAAACAATTCTTCGTAAAGTTTCAGGACATTTGTAGTTGTGCCGAATAGGTATCTCAGATTTTCTCCTTTCCGGTCCAGAATTCCAGCCGTCGACATTCTCCCTCTTCATGTAAATCTGGTAAAATAAGAGCGAAAAGGCATAAGTATTGTACCATAATGTGAAATAACAACCCATAATGCAATAAATATCAACAAAAAAGATGATGCAAAATGGATGTATCAACTCCCCCAAGCTTAGACCTCGCTTGTCCTCACGCGAAAGCCGAAATCGATAATCATGTCCACATGTTTAGAGATAGAGGTGTCGATAAAATAAAATACGGACATGACGGCATCATGATCATCTTTAGAACAACAACATATTTTCATATAACTTCTTATGCTAAAGTGATAATTTATTCACAAGGAAAATTATGAATCAAAAACTTTATTGAAAACTAACAAACTATGATCTCGGTCATTGAGGCAATTGCAATTTATCATAATTTCGGAAAGAGTCAACATAAGAGCTTTATCTAGCAAGTCCACATACTCAATCATCTCTTAGTCTTTCATAATTGCTAACACTCACTCGATACTTATGATATCAAAGCTTTAGTCAGACACATAGAAAGATAGGGGCTTATAGTTTCACCTCCCAACCATTTACCTCAAGTGTAATGTCAACAATAATAATTCATGATCACCTGCATCTGAGTGGATATGTATGTCTGGATCTTTCCCCAACACATAGTCCTTGCCAAAAACAGAAAGTGTAAAAGGAAGAGTGAAGATCACCATGACTCTTGCATAAAGGTAGAAAGTAAAAATAAAAGATAGGCCCTTCGCAGAGGGAAGCAGAGGTTATCATGCGCTTATTGGTTGGATGCACGAAATCTTAATGCAAAGGAACGTAACTTTATATTGCCGCTTGTGATAGAGAACTTTAGTATGCAGTCCGTCACTTTTATTTCTTCCATATCACAAGTTCGTATAAAGCTTATTTTCCTCACACTAAAAGATAATACATATTTAGAGAGCAATTTTTATTGTTTGCACCGATGACAACTTACTTGAAGGATCTTACTCAATCCTTAGGTAGATATAGTGGACTCTCGTGGCAAAAACTGGGTTAAAGGTTTTTTGATGCACAAGTAGTATCTCTACTTAGTGCAATTTTTTTGGCTAGCATAGGATGAGAAACAAGCTCAACATGTTGGAGGATCCATGCCAATATAACTTCTATTCGGATACAAGGGAACATAACACATTATGTTGTCTTCCTTATCTAACATCAACTTATTAGCATATAGTAATATTTTAATGAGTGCTCACAATCATAAATGATGTCCAAGATAATGTATTTATATGTGAAACCTATCTTTATCTATTACTTCCTATTAATTGCAACAATGACCAATACTTTGTTTGTCAACCCTCAACAAATTTTGTGCATCATACTTCTTATATGTGAAGTCATCACTCTCCATAAGATTATTATATAATCTTTTATTTTGTTTATTCTTTTTCTTTTTCAATATCAAAGCAAGAAAGCAAATCCCTCAACTCAAAACTAATATTTATTATATAACACTCACACTCGATTATCGATTACATAGATAGATCATAAAGCAAAAACTAAAAGACTAGATCATACTAAAAACTTTTATTCTACTAGATCAAGATTTAACAAAAAAGATCGAACTAACACTACTAGGGAGAACCTTATACACAGAATCTTAGCAGTAGCACTGGATAAAATGATGCGCTACTGCTACTTAGTAGTAGCGCGTGGCAAGAAAAGGCGCTACTGCTATCCTCATAGCAGTAGCGCGTGTTAGCAAAACGCGTTGCTGCTAAGTTTGAACTGGGCGCACATGCCTAGCCCCACTTAGCAGCAGCACGGATCATTATCCAGCGCTACTACTATGCTCCGTAGTAGTAGCGCTTGTCCCCAGCTCGCGCTGCTACTAACCCTAACTTACCGTCTTCCCCGCCCAGCCGACCCTCTCACTCTCCCTCTCATCCGCTCTTCTCACTCTGCCTCTCCACTCTCTCGCCGTCCTCCTCATCGCCGCCGCATTGCCGCCGTCGTCCTCCTCCTCGATATGCCCCCTCCTCCTTCCACCGCCCTCCTCTCTCCTCCTCCGGCCGCGCCCTCCTCCTCCTCTGGCCACTTCCTCCTCCTCCTCCGGCCGTGCCCTCCTCCTCCTCCGACCGCGCCCTTCTCACTCCTCCCTCCGCCTCCGGTCACCCTCCTCCCTTCTCCCACTGCCCTCCTCCACTCTCCTCTCTCCTCCCTCTTCCCACTGCCCCTCACTCCTCCCTCCTCCTCCTCCTCATATTCCTCCCTCTTCCCACCTCTCTCTGTATAGAAGTTTTAAGTAAAAAAATTAGGTACACACATTTTTAGTAATAAAAATTAGTTCGAATTTGATTGTAGAATAGGTAGGTAGTATTTTACTAATTTTGTTCATCATTAGATCACTAAACTAGTTATATGTAATTAACCCTAGGTGTTCATATATATATGGGTGGATGATTTTTTATGTAATGCTTGAAAGTTTAAATATTGTTCCTCCCTAATTTTGTAGAAGTATACATATTTATCAAATCACTTTGGTCAACTATGATGGTTTGTAAGTTTACATAACAACTTGTGTTTGGTGACACCACATCAACTTAAATCACTTTGGTTTATATTTTGTTTATGCAGAAATCAAGTATTTGCCCCTGCCTCGTTCCCGCAGTCGTCCCCATTGCCGACCCCTTAAGACCTCTAGGTGAGAATAGCCAAATCCCCATGTTGTTGATATAGATGATAATGTGTTAAATGTCGATGATGAAAATGTCATTGATGTCGATGATGATGCATTCTGAATATAGAGGATGTCTTGGTGTTCTTGTTTGCAATGTACCTCCGAGTGGCCTATGTTTTGCCGGAATGTTGATTCCTTTCTGTTCCGACAAATTTCAGGTGCTCGATATGTCCTGTCTTTAGCAAAGGTCCTGCCGATTTTTTTCATGAATTTTAGCATGACTTGTGCTACAATGTAGGACATATCGAGTGCTTGTGATTTGCCAGAACTGGAATTCAATGATATTTCGGCAGAACATAGGACATTTTTCCATGTCATTGCTCGATATATGGAAGGGTTGACTTTAGGTCTGTTTCGGCTCCTTGTGTGTCTTTCAGTGAGGGAGAGTGTCCACCACATATATATATATATATATATATATATATATATATATGAGATATCAAAAACCCGACTGTTGTCGTGGGGGTCGCTTCTCCTTCTTTTCCTTGTGCTAGATATTTGTAATGCACTACGGAAAGGAGGAGTAGCGACCATCACCGACGGTCGAAATATCAGAGAGGGAGTGCCCACCATATACGTGAGATGAGAGTTTAGGAAGGAAGACTCGACAGACCTAAAGTCAACCCGTTGCATAATGAGTAATAGTGATCTATGTGTTGAGTTTCCTGGTAGTTGCCTTTTATCGATTTTCAATGTTTCAACTAGGAACATAGGAAATGTCTGATGATGAAAGGGAATTCGTTATGTGCGAATACTACGAAGACAAGCGCGGCATGTGGAACTGGGCTCACCTAGTTGGTGGTAGGCGCTTCAGCATCATGCTGGATGAGACCTTCAAAGTGGATACAGTAAATCACAACAACAAGTCTTTTTTCGTAATTAAGCATGACTTCTGCTTGTTTTTCTTCAACTTATAATTTTAATTTTTTACAATTCTACTAGAGTATTGCTACCTCTTGAGCTTGCGTTGTTTTTTCCTTGAAGAGGCAAGGGTGATGCAGCAAAGGAGCATAAGTATTTCTCTCAGTTTTGAGAACCAAGGTATCAATCCAGTAGGAGACTATGCAACAAGCCACCGAATACCTGCACAAACAAATACCAACTTGCAACCAACGCGACAAAGGGGTTGCCAATCCCTTCACGGTTATTCGCAAAGTGAGATCTGATAGAGATGGATAAACGGTAAAGTAATATTTTTTGGTATTTTTGGTTTATAGAACGGAAAGTAAAGATTGCAAAATAAAGGAACAGCGACAGACATTGGCAAGTTGATGGGAAACTAATATGATGTAAAATAGACCCGGGGCCATAGGTTTCACTAGAGGCTTCTCTCAAGATAGGAATTGTTACGGTGGGTGAACAAATTACTGCTGAGCAATTGATAGAAAAGAGCAAAGTTATGACGATATCTAAGGCAATGATCATGAATATAGGCATCACGTCCGTGTCAAGTAGACTGAAACGATTCTGCATCTACTACTATTACTCCACACATCGACCGACTCCTGCCTGCATCTAGAGTATTAAGTTCATAAGAACAGAGTAACGCATTAAGCAAGATGACATGATGTAGCGGGGTTAACTCAAGCAATATGATGAAAACCCCATCTTTTTATCCTCGATGGCAACAATACAATACGTGCCTTGCTGCCCCTCCTGTCATTGGGAAAGGACACCGCAGGATTGAACCCAAAGCTAAGCACTACTCCCATTACAAGAAAAACCAATCTAGTTGGCCAAACCAAATCGATAGTTCGAAGAGACTTGCAAAGATATCAAATCATGCATAAAAGAATTCAAAGAAGATTCAAATAATATTCATAGATAAACTTATCATAAATCCACAATTCATCGGATCTCAGCAAACACACCGCAAAAGAAGATTAATTCGAATAGAACTCCAAGAACATCGAGGAGAACATTGTATTGAAGATCAAAGAGAGAGAAGAAGCCATCTAGCTACTAGCTATGGACACGTAGGTCTGTGGTGAACTACTCAAGCGTCATCGGAAGGAAGCAAGGATGATGTAGAAGCCCTCCATAATCGTTTCCCCCTCTGGCAGAGTACCGAAAAAGGCCTTCAGATGGGATCACGGAAGAACAGAAACTTGCGACGAAAGAAAAAGGGTTCATGTGCCTCTCTATTGGTTTCCCAATATTTTCGAATTTGTAGAAGTGGAATTAGGTTAGACGGAGCCTCGTGGGGCCCACAAGGTAACAGGGCGCGCCCTGTTGCCTTGTCGTCTTCTCGATTGTCGTCTGGTCTCCTCTCGATGCTTCTAGGGTCTCTCTTGTCCAGAAAAAAATCATCAAAAAGTTTTGTAGCGTTTGGACTCCGTTTGGTACTGATTTTCTGGAAACCAAAAATAAGAAGAAAAAACAGCAACTGACACTAAGCACTAGGTTAATAGGTTAGTTCCAAATATATATATAATAGAATATAAATGCATATAAAATTTCCAAGGTTAATACTATAATAGCATCGAACAATCGAAAATTATAGATACGTTGGAGACGTATCAGTACACTACAGTAGAACAAAACAAAAAAATCGACTGCGCAAGGAACATGTTGTGGAGATAGATCAAATGATTGGGTTTTACCAATAGAGCACACTCACGATAGTGGAAGGAGAGTTTATGATGCATGTACCAGTTTCCTTGTCACAGGTCCCTCAAAAAGTCCCTTGTGGTTCCCACAAATGTTTCGTCAGAGCATCATGCCTAGAAGTTATCATGTGTAGGGAGGGACTTCGAGTGGTGGACTGCTAGGTCCAATCGCACTACGTCTGCGGAAGTGGCGAACCATTGATAATTGGTAGTAGCTCCTAGCAGAATGTGCCAACTCCCACGTGTGCGAAAGATGATATTGGTGAGCCTTGACAATGCACTGGTACGCGTCGGTGCTATACAAATGATTTTTAACCCCTTTCTGCGACGACGTTCGGAACCGTCACCTAGTGAGTGATTGCGATAAGGGGGTCCTTCCCACACGACCCAGAAACCGTCGGGGATATGCCCTCCTGGCACACACGCTCGGCAAAATGAGGTCGTGTGCGACCGGCGGGCGACCAAATATGGTTATACATACAGTAGTGCTAAAAAATACAATTATACAGGCGAAATCGTTTCCGGTCGTAAGTACATCCCACACAGTCAGTACCCACTAAACATTTTCGTCCGTATATACATCCCACACCGTCACTTCAAGGAAAACATTTGCGCAAGGTGGCGTAACGCAAACAGTTATCAAGAGAATGTCGTGTGTGATTGTTCATTGATCCAACACAGTTTATTCCTAGAAACTATGTGCGTTGCCTGAGGTCATCGCCCATGGTGTTTTCTCAATAACCGTTTGCAATAGGAAAACTCAATTAGCAGGCTAATTGGCCAATTAACAGGCTAATTGCCCTATTATTAATAATCCATTTACTAATCTAATTGACATTCATATTAAGCATATAATATATTTCATTTCCATATTAAGGAAGTACGATTTCATAATTGAAGTACATTCGAGTACAACATGATATAGCTTCAGCACTCAGCTACCCCATTACACAACTGCACCAGCACCAAGTTTCACATGCAACATCTAGAACCTTTCGAAATTGGCATCATAGACGGTACATAGACAGATGCATCTCATCTGGAAAACTGCTGAAGCGGAAGGCGAATATTGAGCCTTCATTCATGTTGAAGGTCTTTGCAACTTTAGGCCAGTGCCTGTGGATGATTGACCATCCATCCTTCGACCTCTTCAGGAACACTTCAATATTGAACCGTGGGTGTTGTAAGAAAACTTTCCTCGCCTCCTGACCACAGAGGTGGTTTGAAATGTAATCATTAGTGAACTGCTTTGGAAAGGCCTGAAAACAAGGATGTGCATAAATATCTTCTCTATATTGGAAATGGGGCAAAGGAATAAAAAAAGGCAAGGTATAATAGTTAGTACCATCTTGTAAACCTCAGTGCTTCCCATTGTTTCCCTGCAACACATATAAAGTAGTTAGTCATCAGGTTAAGTAAGAGTTCGCATGCTATCAGTAAAATATGTTGATGATAAATAAGCACATTGAAGATTCATCAGATTAATTCAAGCCACATGGAAAACCCATTTATCCAAACCAAGCATGATTAAGAACTAGGAAATATAGCACTTGTATATGTTTCTCATGTATTAAGTGCAGCCAAATTCAATTTATTCCTCACATGGTATACAATAACATAATGCAGCCACAACAATTGAACATCGCGTTGCAGAATTGAACCAATCAGTTAACTAAACACCACAACAAATGAACCAAACGTTAACTGAGCACCACATTGCACAATATAACATACTCCTAATAGAAGATCAGACAGTTAACCAAACCAAGCATGCTGAACAACTTGGAAATATAGCAATTGTATTTGTCTCTCATGTATTTAGTATAGCCAAATTCGATTTATTTCTCACATGGTATACAATAACATATGCAGCCACAACAATTGAACATTGCATTACAGAATTGAACCAAGCAGTTAACTAAACACCACAACAAATCAACCAAACGTTAACTGAGCACCAAATTGCACAATATAACATACTCCTAATAGAAGATCAGATAGTTAACCAAACCAAGCATGCTTAACAACTCTGAAATATAGCAATTGTATTTGTTTCTCATGTATTTAGTACAGCCAAATTCGATTTATTTCTCACATGGTATACAGTAACAGAATGCAGCCACAACAATTGGACATCGCATTGCAGAATTGAACCAAGCAGTTAACTAAACACCACGACGAATGAACCAACCGTTAACTGAGCACCACATTCCACAATATAACATACTCCTAATAGAAGATCAGACAGTTAACCAAACAAAGCATGCTTAACAACTTGGAAATATAGCAATCGTATTTGTTTCTCATGTATTTAGTACAGCCAAATTTGATTTATTTCTCATGTGGTATACAATAACAGAATGCGCCCACAACAATTGAACATCGCATTGCAGAATTGAACCAAACAGTTAACTAAACACCACAACAAATGAAGCAAACGTTAAGTGAGCACCACATTGCACAATATAACATACTCCTAATAGAAGATCGGACAGTTAACCAAACCAAGCATGCTTGACAACTTGGAAAATTGCACCCTGAAGAATTGAGCATCACATTTGCAGAATTGAACCAAGCAGTTAACTGAACACCACATTGCACGACATATAGAACATATACTCTAGAGCAGAAGATTGCCTGGTAAAAGTAGATACCACAATTAACTAGAATTTGTTAAGGAAAGGCAGTAGCTAGCAAACTGAACATGGGTCCTTATAGTGAGCTAATAAGACAAGCTACTCCTCATTGTCGGAGATATCGATGACGATTGCCTCCTTGGACATGGAAGAGGGTGAGGCCTCCGCTTCGTGGGTGCCCTCGTCGTAGTGGTGAGTTGCCTGAGCCGCGCCGGGCACCAACCTACTGGTTCTCGAGATGAGGTAAGCACGTGCACGCTGAGAAAACACCTCGTAGTCTTCGTCGAAGGCACCAACGGTGGCCTCAAGAAAAGGCCACGAACTGTCGTTTAAAGTAGCCAACCGCGTCGCAGTGTTGGCGCGCGAGGCTTCGACGATGGCCTCGACGGCGAGGTGCTCCTCCAAGATCTGGGGGTCGGCACGAATGGCAGCCATCGTGACCTCATCCACGCGTGCGGCCGCGATTTGCTTCTCCGCTGCCAAATGCTCCTTGAGATCCTGGCTATACTACGTGCAACATGGCTTAGGGCGGCGCTTGTTTGGTGGAGGGGTGGGTAATTTGGGTGGAAGGTATCGCGCTCGCGCCGTCGGTTGGGGCATGTGGGATGTGGAAGGAAGAGGAGGACGGGCGTCGGGTGTGGATTACCTGCCTGGATAGGCGAGGCCGAGCAGTGTGAAGGAGGGTCGCTAGCGAGGAGGCGGCGCTGCAAGCAAGGAGTGAAGGTTTCAACTTGGAAAGGAAGGCGGAAACGGGGGAAATGTGGCTTTTGGTAAGGGGGAGGGGGCGGGGAGGTAGATATTTCCGCGGAAGACGAAAATTTGGAATTGCTTCAGCGGAAAAACTGGCGCGCAAAGTGTCATCAGACAAGGTCCCTTATTCAGAGTGGGCTGTGGACTGTAGCCGTTGCACCTTCTCACGTAAGCCGTATGTGTACTATACTCCGACGGTGCTCCAAGATATTTTGTGCTGCATCTCACACGGTTGGTTATAATAAACTCTGTGGGATCTACTTGATTTTTCATCTTGATTTGAATTACATAATGGGGTCACAGCGGCAATGGACGGTGTTTGAATTGCTAGACCTTTTATTTGCAGTGAACATGCAACTATATGTGTGTCGTAAAAGAATTGGAATTATTCAGGGTTCGTTTGGACATTTTATACATTAAATTTGTTTTCTAGCCATTTTAGGCGCACAATTCAAAATTAAACTACATGCACATGCTCCGGTGCACCAACATGGGTTGTAAAATCATATATGTGTCCATGGGTTTATGCTTACGTCCCATGCAAGAAATGGGGATGAATTTCGAACACCACGGCACCATGGCTCTCCGGCAAACATTGACGTACTTGCTTTTGTAATTCTATTAAATCCAAAAGTCGTCCGAAATTCATGAAACTTGGCATATCATGGAGCGGCATCAACATGCTGTGGTAAATTTTTTGCCCATTTGGGCAGGTTTGAGTATAAGCTTCTCATAAACCAGAGCTTCTCACAACAAGTGTGATGGTTTCGGTAGGGAACGTTTCACCTTTCTGGACGAAACATTATCCGTTATCTCTTCTCGATTTCAAATTTTTTTCCTAGTGTCAACATAGAACAACAGGAGTGTTGTGTCAATTTTTGGGATTTTTCGGGGTTTGCTTGGACATTTTTATACATTAACAGAGTTTTCTATGCATTCATGTGCATATTTCAAATTTGAACTACATGCACATGATCTAATGCATATAAATTAGTTTAAAATTCAAATATGTGTCCTTGGTTGCATGCTTAGGTCCCATGCAGGAAATGGGAATGAATGTCAAACACCCTGCCACCGTCACTCAGCCGCAAACATTGAGATACCTGGGTTTTTAATTCTAGTAAATCCAAAGCTCGTCTGAAATTCTAGAAACTTGGCATGCTGTCACGGAGTGGCAACAACATGCCGTGGTAAATTTTTTGTCCCATTTGGGGCAGGTTTGGGGATATGCTTCTTACAAACCAGAGCTTCTCACAACAAGCATGATGGTTTTGGTAGGGAATGTTTCACCTTTCTGGACGAAATGATATCCATTGCCTCTTCTCGATTTCAATTTTTTCCTAGTGTCAATATAGAACAACAGGAGTGTTGTTTCAATTTTTGGGATTCTTCGGGGTTCACTTGGACATGTTTATACATTAACTGAGTTTTCTTTGCATTCATGTGCATAATTCAAATTTGAACTACAGGCACATGCTCTAATGCATATAAATTGGTTGAAAATTCAAATCTGTGTCCTTTGTTGCATGCTTAGGTCCCATGCAAGAAATGGGAATGAATGTCAAACACCCTGCCACCGTCACTCGGCCGCAAACATTGAGATACCTGGATTTTAAATTCTAGTAAATCCAAAACTCGTCAAAAATTCTTGAACTTGGCATGCTATCATGGAGCGGCATCAACATGCCGTGGTAAATTTTTTGTCCCATTTGGGTCAGGTTTGGGGATATGCTTCTTACAAACCAGAGCTTCTCACAACAAGCCTGATGGTTTCGATAGGGAACGTATTACCTATGGGGACGAAACAATATCCATTGCCTCTTCTCGATTTTAATTTTTTTCCTAGTGTCAACATAGAAGAACAGGAGTGTTATGTCAATTTTTGGGATTTTTCGGAGTTCGTTTGGACATTTTTATGCATTAACTGAGTTTTCAATGCATTCATGTGCATAATTCAAATTTGAACTACATGCACATGCTCTAATGCATATAAATTGGTTGAAAATTCAAATATGTGTCCTTGGTTGCATGCTTAGGTACCATGCAAGAAATAGGAATGAATGTCAAACACCCTGCCACCGTCACTCGGCCGCAAACATTGAGATACCTGGTTTTTAAATTCTAGTAAATCCAAAACTCGTCTGAAATTCATGAAACTTGGCATGCTATCATGGAGCAGCATCAACATGCCGTCGTAAATTTTTTGTCCCATTTGGTGCAGGTTTGGGTATATGCTTCTCACAAACCAGAGCTTCTCACAGCAAGCATGATGGTTTCGGTAGGGAACGTCCCACCTTTGGGGACGAAACAATATCCATTGCCTCTTATTGCTTTCAAAAAAATTCTCGTGTCAACATAGAACAACAGGAGTGTTGTGTCAATTTTTGTGATTTTTGCGGTTTGTTTGGACATTTTTATGCATTAACTGAGTTTTCAATGCATTTATGTGCATAATTCAAAATTGAACTACATGCACATGCTCCAGTGCATATAATTTGGTTGAAAAATCAAATCTTTGTCCTTGGGTGCAAGCTTAGGTCCAATGCAAGAAATGGGAATGAATTTCAAACACCAGGGCACCGTTGATTGCCGGGAAAACATTGAGATACTTTGTTTTTAAATTCTAGTAAATCCAAAACTCGTCGGAAATTCAAGAAACTTGGCATGCTATCATGGAATGGCACCCGACATGCTGTGGTATTTTTCGTGTCCATTTTGAGAGAAGGCGCACTCGAATAACAGCCATCAAAGGCATTTTGAAAAAATAGCTGCCACTTTAATATCTCAAACATTTGTATAATTCAAACCATGTGCGTTCTGTTAACCATTCACGTGACGCCACGTGTCTTGGTTTTAATGGGTATAGGTTTTAATGGCTCTTGATCGCAAATGTTTTAGATAGAACACTCGTATGGAAAGTGGGAGTAGGATTTGTGCATCTCTTGAACGCAAACGGTTCTTTTGGATGACTCGTGTGCAACCACTTAAAAACAATTTGGTAAGATTTGCATTTGCCATATTGGGTATGTTGCCATTTGTCAAACTGGAAAGATTGACATTTGTTGATCTAGTAACATTGCCATTTGTCAACCTTGTAACACTGCGATTTGTCAAAATATGAAGCTAAAAATCACTAGCAGTATCTAATTTTTGCAACTAAAATTCAGTAATTAAGCATAGATGGAGGCAAGGAGGCATGTTCAGCCGGGCGTGAAGCGGGCGGCGCAGTTCCCGATACGGCTTTAATGCAAACGAGGGAGAGGGTAGCGGTTCCCGAAATGTTGAATGGCCAATGATGCATCCTCCTTCAATTAGCATCGTGTGAATGCATGAGGGAAGTAATGGGAGGAGGACCGGGAAAAGAGGCAGCACGATGTGAATACAACGCAGTTTGCACTCATATAAAGGCGCCCCTTGTCGGTGTCAAAACCGGCAGATCTCGGGGGCGCCCCTTGTCGGTGTCAAAACCGGCGGATCTCGGGTAGGGGGTCCTGAACTGTGCGTCTAAGGTCGATGGTAACAGGAGACAGGGGACACGATGTTTACCCATGTTCGGGCCCTCTCTATGGAGGTAATACCCTACTTCATGCTTGATTGATCTTGATGAATATGAGTATTACAAGAGTTGATCTACCACGAGATCGTAATAGCTAAACCCTAGAAGTCTAGCATGTATGACTATGGTAATGAGTCTTCCCCTTTCCGGACTAAGTCCTCCAGTTTATATAGACATCGGGAGGATCTAGGGTTACACAAGGTTGGTTACAAATGAAAAGAATCTACATATTCGGTCGCCAAGCTTGCCTTCCACGCCAAGGAGAGTCCCATCTGGACACGGGTGCAGTCTTCGATATTCGTATCTTCACAGCCCATTAGTCTGGCCCATGGCTAACAGGCCGGACGTCCGAGGACCCCTTAGTCCAGGACTCCCTCAGTAGCCCCTGAACCTGGCTTCAATGACGAGGAGTCCGGCGCGCAGATTTGTCTTCGGCATTGCTAGGCGGGTTCCCTTCTTTCCGAACTCCAAGATAGTCTCCGGACATGATGATTGTATCCGAACCTATAACACACACCACACATAACCGCAGAGAGAATATAATATTCCACGGGTCCAATCCGCTGACAACTTTTTACAACGTGACATCACGCCTGCCCAGTCATAATTTCAGACCGTTTTGTTCTGCTGTTCCATGTTTCAAAACGCAGTTGTCATTGACACGTCTTATCCAAGCAGAGATCGAGTCCCCTTATTAAGGGATTCTTTTATCGACATAGACGTGGGTAACCCAACCGTCCTTAGGGTACAACTCCTTGGGAATAGGCAAATTTTAAGGCCCGGGAGGAGGCGTTCGATATTCTCGGCCTTTATAATGGGGCATAGACCCGCCTTTCCTCTCCACGCTTGCTTCTTCCTCGACTCTTACTACCTTGAGTTCCAACACCCAGGTTTCACCCTCCGTAAGCCTCAGTCATGTCCGGATCCAGCCGTCAAGGCCGGTGGGTGGCTTCTTCTGTCACAGAGGAGGATATCGCAAAGCTTCGGGCGGCAAGATATCTGATCGCAGAAATCCTCCAGCGGCTTCCCGCGGAGGGGCAAGTTATCCCTACCCCCAGATCCGGCGAGAGGGTCGTGTTTGTTTCCCACTTCCTCCAAGGATTAGGTTTCGCCCTCAATCCCTTCGTCCGGGGGTTCATGCTCTATTACGGATTAGATTTTCACGATCTCGCCCCGAATTCTGTTCTTCTCACCTCGGCATTTATCGTCATGTGCGAAGCCTTCCTCCGAACTCCTCCACACTTCGGCTTGTGGCTCAAGACCTTCACTGTGAAACCGCAAATGATAGAAAGGGAGCAGGCGGAGTGCGGTGGTGCCTCAGTGAGCAAGCTTACCAACGCTGTCTGGCTAAAAGGATCTTTCAAAGACTCTTCCGACTTATGGCAGCAGGAGTGGTTCTATATCACCGAGCCCCGTGGTTTCAAGTGGGCAGTTGCGCCTGTGTTTCAATCCGGCCCCCCAATTCAGCTTGTATCGTGGATTAATAAGGGTTGGACTACGGATCAGTTGACGAGGTGCGGACTCTGCAAAGTCGCATCTGAAGCCTCATCGAAAAGGATATCAATATTGTCAACGTTATTTAGGTAATGCTAGTCCGCCGGACCCTGCCGTATCAGCGACGGCCTCTCCGCCTGTGGGAGTTTAACCCAGAAGGGCCACGGACTCTTCAGCACTTCTTCGGCACTACGCATGAAGGAATGTGGAAATTATTCTTCGGGAGACGAAAACAATGGCCGGACACCACCAAAGATACCGGCCTAGACTGTAACCATCCGGACACCCCGGTAAGTACTCGTCTGCCGAACACCTCATAATCAGATATTTCATGCTAAGACACTGAGCAAACCATCTTTTTCTAGGGCTGGATAAAGAAAGCGGAACGGATTAGGTGTCCGGCCCCTCTTCCCGAAGACTCAGCGGACCCCGTGTTAACAAGGATGCTGGCACCGGCACCGTACCAAGCGCCGGCAGGGGAGGGCAAGGTGGAGAGTGAGAAGACCCAGGGTGACCTTCGTTCCGAAGGTAAATTAGATACTGAGTCCGGAGAAATCGACATTTCCTCGCCCGAAGACGAAGGTGAAAGAGAAGCCAGTATCCCTTCTCCATTCAGGAGGAAAAGAGCCGCCTCCGAAGGTTGGGAGGGGCGGTCTCCTAAGAGAGGCAAGATGCCACCGTCGAGCGGCTCGGGATTGGAAGGCGACGCCAGTGAACAGCTCCGTCATGAGGACAAGCCCTCGACCAAATCGTAAGTGAATCCGGGGTACTTTGATAGCGTCCCGCTTCTTTCCTATTACCGAAGAGATACATAACGTGCCTGTGTATTTTTACAGTCCGGCATAGAGTTTTACTGGGCAATCCTCTTCTTCGGGAGATCTCCTCCCAGAGATGATGGAAAGCGAGACGCCTCCCCCGACCTTCTTGCCTAATAAGGTGGACGACTCCGAAGTGTCATCTTGGAGGGTTATTCTTGATCAACAAGCGGCACAGGGGATGAAGGAGGCAGTACCCGAAGGTGGACCTCCAATCGTTCAGGATTCGGGGGCCAATAATGAAGGCCCCGGACTGTCCGGTTTTCAGCCAACGATGATTCTGGAGACGGGTGAACGGGTTCCTTCAAAGGATGGTCGTGCTCCTACAGCGGCTTCCGGAGACCCGGCAGCGCTGGATATCTTGAGGGACATGCTGCGATAAGCATCTGTCTCGGGGGAACAGCGTACCTTGATGGGTACGGTGGTTGAGAAGATTCTGTCCGTGAAGAGCGGATTGAATGAAGCCTTCATGAGCCTGCTCAGAGGCTTCGAGGTTTGTAATGTAATGTTTTCAACTATACTTTATTTGCGAAGATGCACCTGTGTATAGGTAGTAGCCCCTGAGACTCGGGTTGGCTTCCCATGGGAGGCGAACGGAGGATCAAGAAGAAATACTCAAGGACTAATCTGATTAACTGGAACATAGGTTGTTTCCCCCTGGCTACTTCCCAGACTATGGATATTGCCGAGCTGCAGCGGAAGCTTGATGTGGCAGGGGACGACATTGCGTTAATCAATATGCGCCTGGACGAGTCGCAAGGTATGTATTTGGGGCAGTCCCTTCACATACATTTTTGTGATATAAGCATGACGCTGAAGGTTATATACTGGAATATGCATGACTGCAGATGGTGCTGCCACCTTTGAAATTCTTCAGGCGGAGTTGGCCCGGGCCAAGGAGCAGGCCCGGTTCAGTAATGTGGCTGCCGAAAAGGCATCGGCTGAGTTAACAGCCAAACAAGCTGCTCGGCGCCAACAGGAGGAGAAGATATCCATGATGGCGCTCGAATTAAAAAATGTTGCTAGCCGCTATGAACTTCTTGAGAAGGAAAATGAAGCCAAAATGGCTGAACTTGACAAGGCCTTACGAGAGGCGAGAGAAGCGCGGTCTGAATCCAAAGCAGCCCGTGAGGAGATCCGGCAAGCTGGGGAGATTGCGGCCGGTAAGCCCTTTTTGCTACAGACTAAGTTCGGCGATCCGAACTATGCTCAGCTTAACCGAGTGTGGAGTTCTATGGACGAGTTTTTAGACTTGCCGAAGAGTTCTTCCGATGCGGCGCAGTTTTACCAAGCGCGAGAGGGGTATGCAACGGAGAAGCTTTTCTGGTCACAATTTGGTGCGTCAAAGCTCCCTCTGTTGCTGAATGAACAGATGTCTCAATGGGCTGAGCTTCATAGGATATCCGGCTGTGGCCGACTGAGCCTGTTCTAAATAGCTACTTCAGCTTGGTGCAGCAGCTCGTTGATGCGGTGCCACGTATCGACGCTGTGAAGCGGTCGGCGTGCATTGAGGGTGCACGGATGGCCTTTGCCCGTGTCAAGACATTCTGGGGGAAGATGAAGGCCATCGATGTTGCGGCGAAGAGTCCACCCAAGCGCAAGGACCGTCACGCACCGGAGCTTTATTTGAAGTCGTCGTAGAGGCCGCCCGCTTGATAGAGGGTTAATGCTCGAAAGATATAATATTCGAGTGAGTTGTATGAGAATTGTAAAAGATAATTTTATAGTTAATCTATTTTTATGTTTTGCTCGAAAGCTTATGTTCCTCCTGTGCGGCTGTTTTAATATAATCTGAAAGTTTTCCAGTCGTCGGCTTCAGCCCCCTCATAGGAAGTACGGGGGTGTTCAGAAAAGCATTTAATAACTCTTGATCCAACGTCTTGGTCCATGAAGGAGGTGATAATGCGGCGAACCAGGCAATCAGACTATTGGGCGTTAACACTTTCACTTAGCCATAGGAGTTATATAGGGGGGACTACGATATAGCCCCTGGTATGTGTACGGCTTATTCCAATATGGTGCGTTACATATATGACCTGAAAAAAAGGTCCTTCGTGTGATACGGAGGGAATCGCGACAGATTCCGATAAGTCATCGAGTGGTTGACCAGCTCTCGCAGCATCATGACAGTCGGTTTTCGGCTTTCTCTACTGAGGTGCTTGACCAGATGAACCAGAAGCACAATCGCAGTAGTTCTCCCTTTACTACCCTAGCTGATAGAGCGGAACGTAAGGTAGCAAGCACAGGAGCCGGGCAACCCAACCATTGACCCAAGACATGATTCGAAGCTGATGCATATAAGGCCAAACTCGCGACGGTGAAGTACGCTGTAAAGCTGTTCGGACTTTGTTGGCAACTCATTTGTTCCCATACCGAGCCCCTAGCAGGTTATGCCGAGGTATATCTGTGAAACAACCATAGGAGCCATATTCATTGGCGAAAAGACATGAATGATTAATTCGGATAATGCTTACTGGGACCTGAGCGATATGCCAATGATTACTTTATATATATAAAGACCACAACCTCGGCTATTTGACATGCCCGGTGGTCGAAGGCGGAAGAAAAAGGCATATTACATGCTCGAAATAAAGAGTGTGGTCTACAAAAAATTATTTTGGACCTCCTGTCGCAAGTCTGCGCCGCGTGTCCTCGGCGAGGGGGAATCCTTGACGGAAGTAGCCCCTTAGGTGAGTGTACGGATCCGAACTCCGATAGAGTCAGTTTTAGATGTTTGTCCTTTGCGTCACCTGTTTTTAAGAGATAATGAAGGAAGAAGTAAAAAAGAAAGTAGATAAAAGATGTTACGGGAATGCTTGCAGGCTTGTCCGTATTGTGCTTCCGCCAATGCCCATGGTATCTTGAGTGCGTAGTGATGTATGCGCGGTACAAATATTGCGGGTATATGAGGTGGGCGGCGGAAGCCGAACTGCTATTTCCGCTCCGGGATTGATCGATCCTCGGGGGGAAATTGCTCCTGACCTCTGGTATTTGGTTGGTGAACCTCTCCGTCGTCCCTATCGCCTGGCGGCCTCCTCCCCTTGTGTTCGGCGTTGAGCTTGCCGGCCTGCTGGAAGACCCAATAGCTTCTGTTGGTATGATTAGCTGGTTTGTCGGGGTGGCCGTGAATCTGGCAGGGTCGGTCCAATATCCTGTCTAGGTTGGATGGTCCGTCTTGGTTCGCCTTGAATGGCTTTTTCCGTTGACCGGGTTTGGGATTGCTAAACCCAGCGTTGACCGATGTGTCACGTGATCTTTCATTATCATTGCGACTGTTGTGTTTGCTTCGTCGTCGCTTGCCATTGCCATCTCAGATTTCGGAAGTGCCCGAGTCGCCGGCGCTGTTGCTTCTACGAGCGAGCCAGCTGTCTTCTCCCGCGCAAAAGCGGGTCATTAGAGTGGTAAGGGTTGTCATGGATTTAGGTCCTTCTTGACCGAGGTGGCGTGCCAGCCATTCATCCCGGACGCTGTGTCTGAAGGCCGCAAGGGCTTCCGCATCCGGACAATCGACGATTTGGTTCTTTTTAACTAAGAACCTAGTCCAGAGCTTCCTGGCTGACTCTCCGGGCTGTTGGACAATGTGACTTAAGTCATCAGCATCCGGTGGCCGGACATATGTTCCTTGGAAGTTGTCGCGGAAGGCGTCTTCCAAATCTTCCCAGGTGCCAATAGAATTTTCCAGCAGACTGTTTAACCAGTACCGAGCTAGTCCTTTGAGTTTTAGTGGTAGGTATTTAATGGCATGAAGGTCGTCTCCGCGGGCCATGTGGATATGGAGGAGGAAGTCCTCGATCCATACCGCGGGATCCGTTGTTCCGTCGTATGATTCGATATTAATGGGTTTGAACCCGTCTGGGAATTCATGCTCCATTACTTCGTCTGTGAAGCAAAGAGGGTGTGCGGCGCCTCCATGCTGGGCCACACTGCAGCGTCCCTCCGATGGAGTCCATTTGCGGTTTTCTGACCGGGCGTGGCTAGGTTTGTCACGTCCGAATAGGTAGCCGTCATCGTGTTTCGAGGCACGTCCTCGCGATCCGTAGATCAATCTTGCGTGTCCTGCTCTACTTTCCAAGTCCTGTCGAAGGTCGTATGTACAACCCCGAGCTGTTTTATTCTTGCCTTTACAGCGAGGTGGGGCGGTCTGGTGTTCGGCCTGAGTTGCCGCTTTATCCGGACCAAGTTGTGGTCGGCCTGCCGTATTGTGCGATGATGGTACGGGCTCCAGCGCCTCATCATCAAACTGAGGTAGCAACCTAAACTTCGGGTAGCTTTTGGCTGGGCCACTAAGGCCGTATTCTTCGGCGGCCAGGACTTCGGTCCATCTATCATTGAGCAGATCTGGGTCCGCTTGGAGCTGCAGCTGCTTCTTTTTCAGGCTTCTTGCAGTGGCTATTAGCCGGCGTTTGCAGCGCTCCTACTCGAGAGGTTCCTCGGGCACGATGAAATCCTCATTGCCGAGGCTTTCCTCATCCTCGGAGAGCGGAAGATAGTTACTGTCCTCCGAGTCTTCGTGTATGGCCTGTTCATCCTGTTCAGAGGTTGCTCCAACAGGGTCTTCATTGTCTTCGGCATCGTCCGGAGTATTGTTTTCTCCGGTGTCGGTGTTGTTGTCTTTTGTACGACGTGACTTAGAGCGGCGCCGCTGACGTCGGCGACTGGGATTTGTCTCAGGAGGTTTGTCTTCAACTGGATCCTCTTTGTCATCGTTGTTAGTTTATTTAGGCGTATCCACCATGTATACGTCGTAGGAAGAAGTGGTCGTCCATCACCCAATGAATGGCGGGTTTTGGCCCTGCTCCTCGTCGGCATCGTCGTTCGTACTGACGATGTCTTCGGAGCTGTAATCAAGTATGTCGGTTAAGTCCTCGACAGTGGCTATGGAGTGGGTGGCGGGTGGGAAGCAAAATTCCCCATCATCAGCCCCTAGTTCGAACCGTACATAGTTCGGCTGTGAGTCCCCCGCCAAGGACATGTTTTTAATGAGTTCAGCACATCGCCCAAGGGCGAGTGCTGGAAGATGTATGCGGCGCTGAACTCGAAGATCAATAAGCGATCAAGTTCGGTATCCGCGGACTCACATGGTTCGGAACTTATACCTGGAGAAGAGTCCGGAGTTCCGGTGACACGAGTATTGCGTGAAGTTAAGTCCATGTGCGGCTCCAACGCCGGAGAATCTGTGGCCTCCGTGGTGGGGTTGAACCTCCAATCCTTGGATTCCGCAGTGTGCTCTGGATCTAAGGCCAGAGTGGTTATAAGAGCTATCTCCTGGATGCGGTCTGACGACAGATTTAGGTCATGTTCGCCAAGGTGAACAGGAGAGGTCGCCGTGGTCTCGAATCCGGCGAAGATCAAGTCTCCACGGATGTCCGCGACGTAATTCAAGCTCCCAAATCTGACCTGATGGCCAGGGGCGTAGCTGTCGATTTGCTCCAGGTGGCCAAGTGAGTTGGCCCGCAGTGCGAAGCCGCCGAACACGAAGATCTGTCCGGGGAGGAAGGTTTCCCCTTGGACATCATTGTTGTTGACGATTGAAGGGGGCATCAAACCTTTTGAGGACGGCACAGTGGAACTCTCAATGAAAGCACCAATGTCGGTATCAAAACTGGCGGATCTCGGGTAGGGGGTACCGAACTATGCGTCTAAGTTCGATGGTAACAAGAGACAGGGGACACGATGTTTAACCAGGTTCGGGCCCTCTCTATGGAGGTAATACCCTACTTCCTGCTTGATTGATCTTGATGAATATGAGTATTACAAGAGTTGATCTACCACAAGATCGTAATAGCTAAACCCTAGAAGTCTAGCCTGTATGACTATGGTAATGAGTCTTCCCCTTTCCGGACTAAGTCCTCCGGTTTATATAGACACCGGGAGGATCTAGGGTTACACAAGGTCGGTTACAAAGGAAAAGAATCTACATATTCGGTCGCCAAGCTTGCCTTCCACGCCAAGGAGAGTCCCATCCGGACACGGGTGCAGTCTTCAGTCTTCGTATCTTCACAGCCCATCAGTTCGGCCCATGGCTAACAGGCCGGACGTCCGAGGACCCCTTAGTCCAGGACTCCCTCACCCCTCCATTCCAATGCATTAACCACATCGTATGCACCTAAGCATTTGCTTAAGCACCTACACTAATAAGCGCATAAGTGCTCACTCCAGACCCATGGCGGCGATGCGCGCGAGCGGCCAGTGGCTGTGCCAGATGGTCCACGATGCCGGCCTGCGGCATGGCATCGAGGATCGTCTCCAGACGGTGTTGGCGACTGGCTGGTGGATGGCCGCCGTCAATGCCAGCTATGACTCTCTGTTGGACCAGATGATCGTTGCCACCACCAACAAGTTCACCATCGTCAAGAAGCTCGCGGACAACATCGCCGTACTCCTCTAGCCCGTGCCCCCAGGCTCCTCATTGCCTGCCACCCTAATCGGCCTCGATGGTCGGAACTATTGGGGAACGTAGTAATTTCAAAAAAAATCCTACGCACACGCAGGATCATGGTGATGCATAGCAACAAGAGGGGAGAGTATTGTCCACGTACCCTCGTAGACCGAAAGCGGAAGCGTTATGACAATGCGGTTGATGTTGTCGTACGTCTTCATGATCCGGCCGATCCAAGTACCGAACGTATGGCACCTCTGAGTTCAGCACACGTTCAGCTCGATGACGTCCCACGAACTCCGATCCAGCAGAGCTTGACGGGAGAGTTTCGTCAGCATGACGGCGTGATGACGGTGATGACGTTGCTACCGACGCAGGGCTTCGCCTAAGCACCGCTACGATATGACCGAGGTGGATTATGGTGGAGGGGGGCACCGCACACGGCTTGGAACAGTCAACTTGTGTGTCCTAGGGTGCCCCTGTCCCCGTATATAAAGGAGCAAGGGGAGGGAGAGGCGGCCGGCCAGGAGGAGGGCGCGCAAGGGGAGTCCTAGTAGGACTCCCCCCTTCCAAGTTGGAGTAGGAGAGGAATGGAAGGGAAGGAGGGAGGAAGGAAAGGGGGGTCGGCCCCCCTCCTAATTCGGATTGGGCTTTGGGGGGGCGCCCCCTCCTTTGCTCCTCTCCTCTCTTTTCTACTAAGGCCCAATAAGGCCCATATACCTCCCGGGGGGTTCCGGTAACCTCCCGATGCTCCGGTATATTCCCGATCTCGCTCGGAACCATTCCGATGTCCAAATATAGTCATCCAATATATCGATCTTTATGTCTCGACCATTTCGAGACTCCTCGTCATGTACGTGATCATATCCGGGACTCCGAACTACCTTCGGTACATCAAAACACATAAACTCATAATACCGATTGTCACAGAACTTTAAGCGTGCGGACCCTACGGGTTCGAGAACTATGTAGACATGACCGAGACACGTCTCCGGTCAATAACCAATAGCGGAACCTGGATGCTCATATTGGTTCCTACATATTCTACGAAGATCTTTATCGGTCAAACCGCATAACAACATACGTTGTTCCCTTTGTCAACGGTATGTTACTTGCCCGAGATTCGATCGTCGGTATCTCAATACCTAGTTCAATCTCGTTACCGGCAAGTCTCTTTACTCAATCCGTAATACATCATCCCGCAACTAACTCATTAGTTACATTGCTTGCAAGGCTTATAGTGATGTGCATTACCGAGAGGGCCCAGAGATACCTCTCCGATACTCGGAGTGACAAATCCTAATCTCGATCTATGCCAACCCAACAAATACCTTCGAATACACCTGTAGAGCATCTTTATAATCACCCTGTTACGTTGTGACATTTGATAGCACACAAGGTGTTCCTCCGGTATTCAGGAGTTGCATAATCTCATAGTTATAGGAACATGTATAAGTCATGAAGAAAGCAATAGCAACATACTAAACGATCAAGTGCTAAGCTAACAGAATGGGTCAAGTCAATCACATCATTCTCTAGTGATGTGATCCCGTTAATCAAATGACAACTCAAGTCTATGGCTAGGAAACTTAACCATCTTTGATTCAACGAGCTAGTCAAGTAGAGGCATACTAGTGACACTCTGTTTGTCTATGTATTCACACATGTACTAAGTTTCCGGTTAATACAATTCTAGCATGAATAATAAACATTTATCATGACATAAGGAAATCAATAATAACTTTATTATTGCCTCCAGGGCATATTTCCTTCAGTCTCCCACTTGCACTAGAGTCAATAATCTAGTTCACATCGCCATGTGATTTAACACCAATAGTTCACATCGCCATGTGATTGACACCCATAGTTCACATCGCCATGTGACCAACACTCAAAGGGTTTACTAGAGTCAGTAATCTTAGTTCACATCGCCATGTGATTAACACCCAAAGAGTACTAAGGTGTGATCATTTTTTGCTTGTGAAAGAAGTTTAGTCAACGGGTCTGCCATATTCAGATCTGTATGTATTTTGAAAATTTCTATGTCAACAATGCTCTGCACGGAGCTACTCTAGCTAATTGCTCCCACTTTCAATATGTATCCAGATTGAGACTTAGAGTCATCTGGATCAGTGTCAAAACTAGCATCGACGTAACCCTTTACGACGAACCTTTAGTCACCTTCATAATCGAGAAACATATCCTTATTCCATTAAGGATAATTTTGACCGCTTTCTAGTGATCTACTCCTAGATCACTATTGTACTCCCTTGCCAAACTCAGTGTAGGGTATACAATAGATCTGGTACACAGCATGGCATACTTTATAGAACCTATGGCTGAGGCATAGGGAATGACTTTCATTCTCTTTCTATCTTCTGCCGTGGTCGGGCTTTGAGTCTTACTCAATTTCACAGCTTGTCACATAGGCAAGAACTCTTTCTTTGACTGTTCCATTTTGAACTACTTCAAAATCTTGTCAAGGTATGTACTCATTGAAAAAACTTATCAAGCGTCTTGATCTATCTCTATAGATCTTGATGCTCAATATGTAAGCAGCTTCATCGAGGTCTTTCTTTGAAAAACTCCTTTCAAATACTCCTTTATGCTTTCCAGAAAATTTACATTATTTCCGATCAACAATATGTCATTCACATATATTTATCAGAAATGTTGTAGTGCTCCCACTCACTTTCTTGTAAATACAGGCTTCACCGCAAGTCTGTATAAAACTATATGCTTTGATCAACTCATCAAAGCGTATATTCCAACTCTGAGATGCTTGCACCAGTCCATAGATGGATCGCTGGAGCTTGCACATTTTTGTTAGCACCTTTAGGATCGACAAAACCTTCTGTTTGCATCATATACAACTCTTCTTTAAGAAATCCATTAAGGAATGTAGTTTTGACATCCATTTGCCAGATTTCATAAAATGTGGCAATTTGCTAACATGATCCAGACAGACTTAAGCATCGCTACGAGTGAGAAAATCTCATCGTAGTCAACACCTTGAACTTTGTCAAAACCTTTTTCGACAAGTCTAGCTTTGTAGATAGTAACACTACTATCAGCGTCCGTCTTCCTTGAAAATCCATTTATTTTCTATGGCTTGCCGATCATCGGGCAAGTCAACCAAAGTCCACACTTTGTTCTCATACATGGATCCCATCTCAGATTTCATGGCCTCAAGCCATTTCGCGGAATCTGGGCTCATCATCGCTTCCTCATAGTTCGTAGGTTCATCATGGTCAAGTAACATGACTTCCAGAACAGGATTACCGTACCACTCTAGTGGGGATCTCACTCTGGTTGACCTATGAGGTTCGGTAGTAACTTGATCTGAAGTTACATGATCATCATCATTAGCTTCCTCACTAATTAGTGTAGGAGTAACAGGAACAGATTTCTGTGATGAACTACTTTCCAATAAGGGAGCAGGTACAGTTACCTCATCAAGTTCTACTTTCCTCCCACTCACTTCTTTCGAGAGAAACTCCTTCTCTAGAAAGGATCCATTCTTAGCAACGAATGTTTTGCCTTCTGATCTGTGATAGAAGCTGTACCTAACTATCTCCTTTGGGTATCCTATGAAGACACATTTCTCCGATTTGGGTTTGAGCTTATTAGGATGAAACTTTTTCACATAAGCATCGTAACCCCAAACTTTAAGAAACGACAACTTTGGTTTCTTGCCAAACCACAGTTCATATGGTGTCATCTCAATGGATTTAGATGGTGCCCTATTTAACGTGAATGCAGCTGTCTCTAATGTATAACCCCAAAACGATAGTGGTAAATCGGTAAGAGACATCATAGATTGCACCATATCTAATTAAATACGGTTATGATGTTCGGACACATCATTACGCTGTGGTGTTCCAGGTGGCGTGAGTTGCGAAACCATTCCGCATTGTTTCAAATGAAGACCAAACTCGTAACTCAAATATTCTCCTCCACGATCAGATCATAGAAACTTTATTTTCTTGTTACGATGATTTTCCACTTCACTCTGAAATTATTTGAACTTTTCAAATGTTCAGATTTATGTTTCATCAAGTAGATATACCCATATCTGCTCAAATCATCTGTGAAGGTTATAAAATAACGATACCTGCCGTGAGCCTTAACACTCATCGGACTGCATACACCAGTATGTATTATTTCCAATAAGTCTGTTGCTCGCTCCATTGTTCCAGAGAACGGAGTCTTAGTCATCTTGCCCATGAGGCATGGTTCGCAAGCATCAACTGATTCATAATCAAGTGATTCCAAAATCCCATCAGCATGGAGTTTCTTCATGCGCTTTACACCAATATGACCTAAACGGCAGTGCCACAAATAAATTGCACTATCATTATTAACTTTGCATCTTTTGGCTTCAATATTATGAATATGTGTATCACTACGATCGAGATCCAACAAACCATTTTCATTGGGTGTATGACCATAGAAGGTTTTATTCATGTAAACAGAACAACAATTATTCTCTAACTTAAATGAATAACCGTTATTGCAATAAACATGATCAAATCATATTCATGCTCAACGCAAACACCAAATAACATTTATTTAGGTTCAACACTAATCCCGAAAGTATAGGGAGTGTGCGATGATGATCATATCAATCTTGGAACCACTTCCAACACGCATCGTCACTCCACCCTTAACTAGTCTCTGTTCATTCTGCAACTCCCGTTTCGAGTTACTAATCTTAGCAACTGAACTAGTATCAAATACTGAGGGGTTGCTATAAACAATAGTAAAGTATACATCAATAACATGTATATCAAATATACCTTTGTTTACTTTGCCATCCTTCTTATCCGCCAAATACTTGCGTAGTTCCGCTTCCAGTGACTAGTCCCTTTGCAGTAGAAGCACTCAGTCTCAGGCTTAGGTCCAGACTTGGGTTTCTTCACTTGAGCAGCAACTTGCTTGCCGTTCTTGTTGAAGTTCCCCTTCTTCCCTTTGCCCTTTTCTTGAAACTAGTGGTCTTGTCAACCATCAACACTTGATGCTTTTCTTGATTTCTACCTTCGTCGATTTCAGCATCACGAAGAGTTTTGGGAATCGTTTCTGTTATCCCTTGCATATTATAGTTCATCACGAAGTTCTAGTAACTTGGTGATAGTGACTAGAGAACTCTGTCAATCACTATCTTATCTGGAAGATTAACTCCCACTTGATTCAAGTAATTGTAGTACTCAGACATTCTGAGCACATGCTCACTAGCTGAGCAATTCTCCTCCATCTTGTTGGCAAAGTACTTGTCAAAGGTCTCATACCTTTCGACATGGGCATGAGTCTGAAATACTAATTTCAACTCTTGGAACATCTCATATGCTCCATGGCGTTCAAGACATCTTTGAAGCACCGATTCTAAGCCGTAAAGTATGGTGCACTAAACTATCAAGTAGTCATCATATCGAGCTTGCCAAACATTCATAACGTTTGCATCTGCTCCTACAATCGGTCTGTCACCTACCGTTGCATCAAGGACATAATTCTTCTGTGCAGCAATGAGGATAATCCTTAAGTTACGGATCCAATCTGCATCATTGCTACTAACATCTTTCAACTTAGTTTTATCTAGGAACATATCAAAAATAAAACAGGGGAGCTAAACATGAGCTATTGATACATGAACATATCAAAAATGGTTTGTTGAATCTCGATAGTAGTGATACACATATTCATATATTGAAGCCAAAAGATGCAGAGTTGATAATGATAGTGTAACTTATTTGTGGCACTGCCGTTTAGGGCATATCGTTGTAAAGCGCATGAAGAAACTCCATACTGATGGACTTTTGGAACCACTTGATTATGAATCACTTAGTACTTGCGAACCGTGCCTCATTGGCAAGATGACTAAAACGCTGTTCTCCGGAACTATGGAGCGAGCAACAGATTTATTAGAAATCATACATACAGATGTATGTGGTCCGATGAATGTTGAGGCTCGCGGTGGTTATCGTGATTTTATTACCTTCACAGATGATTTGAGCAGATATGGGTATATCTACTTAATGAAACATAAGTCTGAAACATTTGAAAAGTTCAAAGAATTTCAGAGTGAAGTTGAAAATCATCGTAACAAGAAAATAAAGTTTCTACGATCTGATCGTGGAGGAGAATATTTGAGTTACGAGTTTGGTCTTCATTTGAAACAATGCGGAATAGTTTCGCAACTCACGCCACCTGGAACACCACAGCGAAATGGTGTGTCCGAACGTCGTAATCGTACTTTACTAGATATGGTGCGATCTATGATGTCTCTTACCGATTTACCGCTATCGTTTTGGGGTTATGCTTTAGAGACGGCCGCATTCACGTTAAATAGGAGACCATCTAAATCCGTTGAGACGACGCCTTATGAACTATGGTTTGGCAAGAAACCAAAGTTGTCGTTTCTTAAAGTTTGGGTTTGCGATGCTTATGTGAAAAAGCTTCAACCTGATAAGCTCGAACCCAAATCGGAAAAATGTGTCTTCATAGGATACCCAAAAGAGACTGTTGGGTACACCTTCTATCACAGATCCAAAGGCAAGACTTTTGTTGCTAAATTTGGAATCTTTCTAGAGAAGGAGTTTCTCTCGAAAGAAGTGAGTGGGAGGAAAGTAGAACTTGATGAGGTAACTGTACCTGCTCCCTTATTGGAAAGTAGTTCATCGCAGAAACCGGTTCCTGTGACACCTACACCAATTAGTTAGGAAGTTAATGATGATGACCATGAAACTTCAGATCAAGTTGTTACTGAACCTCGTAGGTCAACCAGAGTGAGATCCGCACCTGAGTGGTATAGTAATCCTATTCTGGAGGTCATGTTACTTGACCATGACGAACCTACGAACTATGAGGAAGCGATGATGAGCCCAGATTCCGTGAAATGGCTTGAGGCCATGAAATGTGAGATGGGATCCATGTATGAGAACAAAGTGTGGACTTTGATTGACTTGCCCGATGATCGGCAAGCCATAGAAAATAAATGGATCTTCAAGAGGAAGACAAACGTTGATAGTAGTGTTACTATCTACAAAGCTAGAATTGTCGCAAAAGGTTTTTGACAAGTTCAAAGGTGTTGACTACGATGAGAGTTTCTCACTCGTATCTATGCTTAAGTCTGTCCGAATCATGTTAGCAATTGCCGCATTTTATGAAATCTGGCAAATGGATAAACAAAAGTTCATTCATTAATGGATTTATTAAAGAAGAGTTGTATATGATGCAACTAGAAGGTTTTGTCGATCCAAAGGGAGCTAACAAAGTGTGCAAGCTCCAGGGATCCATTTATGGACTGGTGTAAGCCTCTCGGAGTTGGAATAAATGCTTTGATAGTGTGATCAAAGCATTTGGTTTTATACAGACTTTTGGAGAAGCCTGTATTTACAAGAAAGTGAGTGGGAGCTCTGTAGCATTTCTGATATTATATGTGGATGACATATTGCTGATTGGAAATAATATAGAATTTTTGGATAGCATAAAGGGATACTTGAATAAGAGTTTTTAAAAGAAAGACCTCGGTGAAGCTGCTTACATATTGAGCATCAAGATCTATAGAGATAGATCAAGACGCTTGATAAGATTTTTAATGAGTATGTACCTTGACAAGATTTTGAATTAGTTCAAGATGGAACAGTCAAAGAAGGAGTTCTTGCCTGTGTTACAAAGGTGTGAAGTTGAGTAAAGACTCAAAACCCGACCATAGCAGAAAATAGAAAGAGAAGGAAAAGTCATTCCCTATGCCTCAATCATAGGTTCTATAAAGTATGACATGCTGTGTACCAGACCTATTGTGTACCTCACCAGGAGTTTGGCAAGAGGGTACAATAGTGATCTAGGAGTAGATCACTGGACATCGGTCAAAATTATCCTTAGTGGAATAAGGATATGTTTCTCGATTATGGAGGTGACAAAAGGTTCATCGTAAACGGTTACGTCGATGCAAGATTTGACACTGATCTGGATGACTCTAAGTCTCGATCTAGATACATATTGAAAGTGGGAGCTATTAGCTAGAGTAGCTCCGAGCAGAGCAGTGTAAACATAGAAATTTGCAAAATACTTACGGATCTGAATGTGACAGACCCGTTGACTAAAATTATCTCACAAGCAAAACATGATCGCACCTTAGTACTCTTTGGGTGTTAATCACATAGCGATGTGAACTAGATTACTGACTCTAGTAAACCCTTTGGGTGTTGGTCACATATCGATGTGAACTATGGGTGTTAACCACATACAGATGTGAACTATAGATGTTAAATCACATGGCGATGTGAACTAGATTATTGACTCTAGTGCAAGTGGGGAAACTGAAGGAAATATGCTCTAGAGGCAATAATAAAGTTATTATTTATTTCCTTATATCATGATAAATGTTTATTATTCATGCTAGAATTGTATTAACCGGAAACATAATACTTGTGTGAATACATAGACAAACAGAGTGTCACTAGTGTGCCTCTACTTGACTAGCTTGTTGATCAAAGATGGTTATGTTTCCTAGCCATTGACATGAGTTGTCATTTGATAATGGGATCACATCATTAGGAGAATGATGTGATTGACTTGACCCATTCCGTTAGCTTAGCACTCAATCGTTTAGTATGTTGCTATTGCTTTCTTCATGACTTATACATGTTCCTATGACTGAGATTATGCAACTCCCGTTTACCAGAGGAACACTTTGTGTGCTACCAAATGTCACAACATAAATGGGTGATTATAAAGGTGCTCTACAGGTGTCTCCAAAGGTACTTGTTGGGTTGGCATATTTCGAGATTAGGATTTGTCACTCCGATTGTCGGTGAGGTATCTCTGGGCCCACTTGGTAATGCACATCACTTAAGCCTTCCCAGCATTGCAACTAATGAGTTAGTTGCGGGATGATGTATTACAGAACGAGTAAAGAGACTTGCCGGTAATGATATTGAACTAGGTATTGAGATACCGACGATCGAATCTCGGGCAAGTAACATACTGATGACAAAGGGAACAACGTATGTTGTTATGCGGTCTGACCGATAAAGATCTTCGTAGAATATGTGGGAGCCAATATGAGCATCCAGGTTCCGCTATTGGTTATTGACCGGAGACGTGTCTCGTTCATGTCTACATAGTTCTCGAACCCGTAGGGTCCGCACGCTTAAAGTTTGATGACGGTTATATTATGAGTTTATGTGTTTTGATGTACCAAAGGTAGTTCGGAGTCCCGGATGTGATCACGGACATGACAAGGAGTCTCAAAATGGTCGAGACATGAAGATTGATATATTGGACGACTATATTTGGACACCGGAATGGTTCCGGGGGTTATCGGATATATACCGGAGTACCGGGGGTTACCGGAACCCCCACCCCCCCGGGGGTTTAATGGGCCTACATGGGCCTTAGTGGAGAAGAGGAGGGGCGGCCAGGGCAGGGCGCGCGCCCCCTCCCCCTCTAGTCTGAATTGTACAAGGAGGGGGGGCGGCGCCCCCATTTCCTTCCTCTCTCCCTCCTCCTTTCCCCTTCTCCTAATCCAACAAGGAAGGGAGGGAGTAGGACTCCTCCTGGCGCGCCTCCTCCTGGCCGGCTGCCTCTCCCCCTTGCTCCTTTATATACGGGGGCAGGGGGCACCCCATCGAGACAACAATTGATCATTGATCTCTTAGCTGTGTGTGGTGCCCCCCTCCACCATAGTCCACCTCAATAATATCGTAGCGGTGCTTAGGCGAAGCCCTGCGTCGGTAGAACATCATCATCGTCACCACGCCGTCGTGCTGATGGAACTCTCCCTCAAAGCTCGCCTGGATCGGAGTTTGAGGGACGTCATCGAGCTGAACTCGAAGGTGCCGTACGTTCGGTGCTTGATCGGTCGGATCATGAAGACGTACGACTACATCAACCGCGTTGTGCTAACACTTCCGCTATCGGTCTACGAGGGTACGTGGATAACACTCTCCCCTCTCGTTGCTATGCATCGCCATGATCTTGCGTGTGCGTAGGAATTTTTTTGAAATTACTACGTTCCCCAACACCTGCCTGCTTGCATCTCCTCTCCCCTTTCCCTCTACCTCGATCCCCTGCCTGCAGCACTAGGGTTCCTCCAGCAAGCCGTCGCCACTGGTCCCATCTGGCCTGGTCCTCGACGATGCTTTGTCCAGCTAGGCTACATGGCCGGCGGGTAGGGGCAAATCTCCCTGGCTGCTCCTCCCTCTGGCGCCGCCCCTCATTCTCATGGTCTCCAGCAGCCGCTCCACTGTGGTTTGTCCAACGCACTACTCCGGCAAGCGCTGCACAACTACGGCTGATGCCACACTGTGACAGAAGGCACCTTATTCCCCCTCCCCACCTCCCAGGCCATGGCCTTGAGGTGCTGTTGAAGGATGAGCTCATCCAACAAGGTGAGGATCTCCTCTGATTTTTTGCTAAATTTTCATTCTGATCCACTATACGATGAATTGCTATGAGCTGCTTCTGCTACTGCTATATGATGCATTGCTATGAGCTGCTCCTGCTGCTGCTATATGATGAATTGCTATGAGCTGCTCCTGCTGCTATATGATGAATTACTATGAGTTGCTGCTGCTGCTGCTATATGATGAATTGCTATGAGTTATTGTTGCTGCTATATGATGAGTTGCTATAAGCTGCTCCTCCTGCTGCTGTATGATGAATTGCTATGAGCTGCTCCTGCTGATGCTATATGATGAATTGCTATGAGCTGCTCTCGCTGCTGCTATATGATGAATTGCTATGAGCTGCTCCTGCTGTTGCTATATGATGAATTGCTATGAGCTGCTGCTGGTATATGATGAATTGCACACTGCTGCTGCTGTATGATGAGTTGCTATGAGCTGCTACTGCTGCTATATGATGCTTTCAGGTGGTGCTTCTATATGATAATAACCAGCCACTTGGACCATCGAATTTCAAAAAATAATTGTTCTTCATTTAAATGTGGGTCATGCGTTTTTCGTTTAAATTAGGCAATGGGATCTCTATGGAAAATATTTACCAAAGTAGATTGTGCCAAGTAGATGGTATCTTTGTATTTGCATTTTGAGAAAATAGTGATGGTTTGTTTTCCTATCATATTAATTACTGCACTGGGTTCAATTTGTGATGTTTCCAAGTCAAATTAACTTTCATATGGGCAGCAAAATGAAAAAATATAATGCAATCTAGACTTTTCGCTGATCATACCAAAGATAAGCTGAAAACGCAATGAAAAGAACTGGTTGGCTTATTACATGGAGCTTATATTCACAGGTGCTTATTTTCTTAGGATAACTCGTAATAACTGCCCCAAAGAAACTTGGCCAATAGAACTGACATACAAATAACATGTCACGATGATTGCAATGGAGGAGTGACGTACCATAGCACACTGTATAGGCTCACCGCTGGCTCTCCTTTTTTTGCGATGTTCCACGAAATTGCCACATACATCTTGTACTTTTTCATTGTGTAACCCTATCTGTAAGTTGACACGGCTAATTTCACACATCTCTACATGATAATACATTGCATATCCCTTGCGCATATTTAAACCACCAATTAATGATTGTGTGCGTAGCATAAACTAGCCATGACTCTGTGAGTTGGACTAGCAGGCACTCTAAGGGAGCCTAGTGTAGTGTACTGGAATTCCTACATGCCACCTACGATTTTGTGTAATGTACTGCCTCTGTTCCTAAATATATGTCTATGTACAGATTCCAGTATGGACCACATACAGATGTATATAGATGCATTTTCGAGTGTAGATTCATTCATTTTGCTCCATATGTAGCCTATAGTGGAATCTCTAGAAAGACTTATATTTAGGAACGGAGGTACTAGGTAGTATCATGTATGACATCTACATATATAATTTAGCAGCCAGTAGTAGAAATCATTGTCTGCACAAAGGGATTACTGGTCGAAAATCCTAGCAAAGCACGCTGGCAGGCACAGAACAATACAAGAGAGAGAGAGACGCTTACAAGATCATAGCAATGCCTCGGTCCAGGATCTTGGTTGGCCAAGCTGTTAGATCCAGAAGAAACATCGTCCTTGTAGTTTTTGCCAGCTGCATAACAGGTAACAGCGACCTGTTAGTATATTTGAAGTACATCGGGCAGGTGATGATGGACGGGTTTAAAGGTGACAAGTACCTAGGCCGTGGCGGGTGCTTGGCATCTTGCCAGATGGTGGGAATCAGGTTAGAAACGTCAAGGGTGATGACGCTGCGCTGGCTGTCGGGGTTCGGTAAGGAGATCTAGAACCGTCGAGTAGGGTGTTTGTGGAGCGGCTCCGGTAGGGTGGACTATGGTGTAGGCGAAGCGGATCTGTGGCCGTGGACGAGGGCGTAGGTGAAGCTGCTCCGGTGGTTGTGTTAAGGATGGTGTCGATGATGCGGATCTGCGGCCGTGGACGGGGCGTCAGAAGCTGCTCCGGTAGATTGGATGAGGGTGCAAGGAAGCGGATCTGAGGCCGTGGACTTGTGAGTTGGCAAAGCGGCCCCGGTAGGGTTGAAAATGGTATAGGCGAAGCTACTCTGGTGGGGTTGACGATGGTGTCGGCGAAGCGGCTCCGGTAGGGTTGAGGAAGGTGTCGGCGAAGAGGATCAGAGGCCGTAGACGGGGGCGTCGGTGGGGCGGCTCCGGGGGGATGTGGACGAAGCGTCTCTGGTGGGGAGTACGAATGAGCCACAGCAGATGCGCTGCGGTTGACGAGAGTACCGGCGAAGCAGATCCGGCGCGGTGGACAAGGCTGGCACTTAATGGGCTGTGGTACAATGGTGGGTGAGCAGTCTACTTGTTTCTAGGGGAGGTGGGAGGGGTAGATACGGCCGCAGAAGCAGATCCGGCGAGGTGGACGCCGCTGGCAGTGAATGGGCTCTGGTACGCCGATGGATGAGCAGTCTAGGGTTTCGAGAGGGGAGGGGAGAAAGGCCGATGAAGTACGGACAGCATGATGTCAGATGCTCTGGTGCTGTGGAGTTAGTCGTTTTTGCGGGAGGGGGAGAGGAAATGGGGGTGCCGTGTAGTGGGGGGAACCGGAAGTTACCAAAGCAGCCCCGACCTATTATGTAGATGAGGGCGGTATTGTAACTGTTGGTCTCCGTGCACCAAGGACAAAAGGGGAATTTCGCATGCTAAAGACTAAGGTGGCGGAAATTTTAGAAGGAGGCGGGAGATTTTGCCGCCCACGGGATCGTTCGTATCCAGTTTCAACTAATTTTGGACCGTGCTAGCGGGAAGGTCATGCGAGACTTTGTACACGGGGCACGCGTCAGCAGTTAATAACTGGTGTGAAGTCCACCCCAGAAAAAAAGACAATAACTCGGGATGATGCGCCGATAACTTGGACGTTCACACGGGCGCGGCCAATCGTACGGGTGTAGTGGCGCGTTCACAAAAAAAGGATCAAACGCTCAGCCTATGTATTCTCGTGAAAATAGATAATTTAGTGCAATTGGTTATTTACTTTAAACATAATGCATTGACGTGTTAGTGTAGAGGCGCACGAAAAGAAATGGATATTGTAGTCCGCTACTTAAAAGTGTTACCTCATATGATTACATAGCCTCCATTTCATAAATTGCGTACCCGTTGAATTCATATATGAATATTACATATATTACTTCATAATAGAACCTTAAATCATCCAAGACTAATGATTTTGAATGCAAGAGTAACAATGGTGCATGTACATGATAGCTACATTGGTTGTTTGAAGAAACATCACAGTAACTTTGGCATGCACAACTGAAAAGGTTTATTTAAATAGAAAAAAAGGTGATATGTGAGTGTCCAATCTTTATAGCGTTGAATCGATATTGTACCTTTGGCCACGATACGAAGTAGATATTGATTTATGTTCAAGCGATGCACGTCCACGATCGCTAGATAGTGATACGTGAATGAATTGTGCAATCTCTCTCACACGCATACATATCTCATTTCCCTGTGGGCATCAGAATCACACACGCGCACTTCGTGTATTTCTCTCCCTCCGTCAAGGTTAGAATTCGTCTTTCTACCCGTCCTACAATTCTCTCACACAGAAACACACACGCTCTCTCTGTCGAACACGTCCACCCCTTTAATTCCGCCCACCCACAGCCACTAATGTCTCAAAGTATAATAATGTCTCTCACACATATGCCTAAGGTTAACTCGAGTTCCGCAACCATATGAATACATACAATGGGATTCCAGCAGAGCACCTTTTGTTTTGAGATTTCGCTCTCTCTCTCTCTCCCTCTCTCTCACACAGACGCGCGCGCGCACACACGCATTGTTTCTCGCTTCATTTTTCCGGCACTTGCATGCACACAATTTTGTTTATCTTCGTGATGCTTTAAGTATGCCTCGCACAAATGCTATCTACCTATCCCTTAATATAGCTAGATATGTGTCACACAAACTCCTTCTCCCTACTAGCAAGATGCCCATGCATTGCACCAAACATCAAGATGCATTTGTATGAGTAGTTTATCTTGTGGGAGAAAAGGATGAACGAGGGAATGCCTTGTTTGCAAATGTGGAGAGGGGTGTGGGTATCTTTTTGCAAAATTGTCACAGTTTCCTTCCTATCCGTTGGATATAAATCGGATGGCCTATATTGCAGGATGGCAGGAACACCATCATCACCAACTCTGTTTTTTATAAGAGTAGGGATATGTAAGTGTCACTGCCCCCCCCCCCGAAACACACACCCACACCCACACAACCACGCACACACACTTCCCAACACCGAAGGAGTAGGGTGACACCTCGATCTTGATACTAATCTATCGACTGGCTTCTCTCTCAAACACACACACACGCACACACACTACCCGACACCGAAGGAGTAGGGCGGCACCTCGATCTTGATAGTAATCTATCTACTCCTCTTTCAAACACACACACACATACACACACACTCGCTAGTTGTGCCTCTGTGCCTACCGCGCACA